>NC_060119.1:825493617-825797951 GCF_021461395.2 Schistocerca americana
ACGACCTCGCAGACGGCGCCCAAGACCGCTGCACAGGTTGGCTGCTCAGACGACGAAGTAGAGACGGCCCCCACCACCGGGCAGTCTCATCGACGGCCGCCGCCGATAGTCTTTGAGGTGGCCAAAGACTACAAGCGTTTCCTGCAGCTCGTCAGGCAGTGGACGACTGTCGATTTCACGCTGCGAGCTGCTTCTGGAAACCTTGTGCGGCTGCAAGTTAGTAATACGCAGGATTACATGAAGGTGACGTCGGAGGCGTCGAACCAGGGCCTGCACTGGTACACGCACGCCGCCGTCCCCGAGAGGCTACTAAAGGTGGTCGTCAAGGGCTTCCCCATGGCGGCTGAACCTGACCTGCTAAAAGAAAAGCTGGCGGACCTTGACTTTCACGTCAGGAACGTGACGCGGGTCAAGTCCCACGTCAGCCACAAAGAGTCGCCTTCTCTGCTGGTGATTGCCACCGACACACCGGAGAACAGGCGGCTCTTCGAGCTGAAGAAGGTGGCCAACACATCGGTCACCGCGGAGGGCCTCAAGCAGAAGAGGGGGCTCGTCCAGTGCTTCCGCTGCCAGGGGATGGGACACCTGGCTCGCCACTGTTCCTTTCCCGAGGCATGCGTGAAGTGCGCAGGCCCCCACGCAAGTGGGCTATGCCCACTTCCCAGGACGCACACACCCAAGTGTGCAAACTGCGGCGGCCCGCATGTGGCAAGTTATCGTGGCTGTGAAGTCTTCAAAGCTGCGATTGCTCGCCAGCGCGGGCAGCCAGCACAGAAGTCTGCCGGCCGCTCCCTCCGCCGTCCGCGCCCAGGCGCAAAACCGGCAAGGCGGCAGGCAACAGCGACTACATAGAGGACAACCGCAGGCGCTACCAACGTCCCCACCGCGGCGGGGAACAGAAGGCGCATCCGCGCCAACAAACGTGCCCGAGAGGGCACGCCTGAAGCTGAGCGCGTTTCCCCCCACAAGGGGAAAATGCGCAAAGGAGACGCCACAACAACGGACGGTGGCAAGAGTGGCAACACGACTGCCACCGCCCGTCAACCTGCTGCGCCAAGGCGAGACGCTGCACCTGCAGCGAATGAAGACATCCTGGCAGCAGCCGTCTCTGCACTGTCTGTGGCGATCGACAAGGTGGCAAGCCTTGCCGACACGCTGCAGCGAGTTGCGGAGGCCATGCTGACGGCCACACAAGCGGCGGCTAAGCAGCAGCCGAAGTGAGGCGCTCCCTGCGCCGTCCGCGCCGGGAGGAGTGCAGTCGGCCCGCCCAGGGCCAACACCGTTGTCCGCACACGCGGCCAACACAGAAGGCAATTAAACCTGAAAAGGGCAACAAGAAGACAAGAATAAAAAGTGAAGAACCAAAGAAAAACAATTCGTCGACAGATGATATGGAGGCAATGCAGGGGAAGCCTGCAAATACTCCGGCCACCAGGGTTAGATGGCAAACCCTGAAGAAGATCCTCTAGCTGGCTGGCTGACGTCTCACCTCGCCTCGCCCCGGCTCGCTGCACTCTACTGTGCAAATCCAACGCCTCTCTCTCTCTCTCTCTATCTCTCTCTCTCTCTCTCACACACACACACACTCAAACACACACTCACACAATGTATTTATCTCTGTCTCTCTTTCTCTTTTAATGCAAAAGTAACGTTTCCAAGAACGGGTACGTAACACAGCTAAATTCATAGAGCACTTTCATTTATAGTATTTACTCCCGTCTTCTTAACGTCCAGGAATTTTGTTGTAAATAAAACATTGTTCACAAGAGACCAATCTGTGCTAATGTAATGTGTTGTAAGCGTCAAATAGTGCACCTGATTATGCGAATCAGTCCACATATCAACTGTCGCAGCACATGTTTTATTAATAACTTCCGCAATAACAGAAGGCAGTATGCTGCTTCGTATTGCATCAGCTTGTTTTTTGACATGTCTGCTTGTAGTACAGGGATGTGGCATGACATCTGCCACGTTAACTCCTCCATAATGCGCACCTAGATGTATTAATTCTTGGCCTAGTTCTCTGAAACCTTCACCGGAAACAGCATTAAAAGGTCTCATATCTTTAGCACACATTGCAACACACTTTGCTGTAATACTATTTTTTATTACTGCCGTTATTCCTGAAGGAACTGTATCTTTGTGAGGTTTCTTGCAACTGTGTTTCTTTAAATGAGTGGTTCCCGATTGGAAACACACTAATGTGGAGCAGTTTATCCACCATACGTACCCAGTAGACGCACTGTTTTCGTCTACAACCAACAAAAATGTGCTCCATACTTAGCTTTTAAACCTTACCGTCTCTTCAATGTGTAAACATTGGTTTCAATCTTACGTCTTACTGCACTGGCTTCCTCGCACTGCATGATTACAGAGAGAGAAACACACCACAAATGAGAAGCCCGTACTGGCTGCAGTGTCAAACGGATAATGACACGTCTAATGTGTTTGAAGTTACGTGCTACGTATTCGGTCACGGCATCTATGCTCGGTCACTAGAACTAGGGCGGGCAGCCTATCTAGTTAGGATGTGCTCGCCCCATCTCGTATTTTGTGCTCGCTTACTCGGTCATGCAGGACTCTAGTGCCCTGAACCTCTATCCGCTCCTCCGGCCTCTTTGACAAGGCCGTTGGCAGAATGAGGCTGACTTCTTATGCCGGAAGTCTTCGGCCGGCAATGCTGATTATTTATCAAAATTTAGGCAGTGGCGGGGTTCGAACCCGGGACCGGAGTCGTTTGGATTATGAATCAAAGACGCTACCCCTCGACCACGGCAACCTGACTCAGGACACATTATGAGACATCAAAGTAACACCAATTTAGTAATGGATGGAAGTGTTTGGGCGAGGGAGGGGGGGGGGGGGGGAAATCGTAGAGCCAGAACAAGGACATCTGCGTCAAACCAGTCTTCGGACTGAAGCCCACAACAGCAGCAGCAACAGCAACAACAACAACATGTCACAGCTTCAGTAAAGTGCAACATAAACGGGGCCAAGCTACCCGGGGGTAACGCCATTTAGAATCAAAGATGTGCATGACCTGCCAGCTACACAAGGTACAGCTTCAAAGAGTAATAAATCGCACTTAACAGGTCCGATTTGTGCATGGACAAATGTTTTTTGTAATCCATTATTTACAATGTCTAATAATCTGAAAATATTAAGGGTGTAAGGTGAGTGCAATGATCTGCAGTTAACTCCTCTGAGTCCCAGGATATCGCAGAGAACTGCATCGGTGTCAACTGATGTGGACTGCTGAAAATTTATTTAAAAAAAATTACCATCGGAGCTCTCATGTGCAATGTAACCCCTGAGAAAAAACAGCATAAATGTAAGAATCTTGTTTCCCCATGAAACCAAGTTTAAAGATTAAAATATTTAGGGATGGACACTTGATGGAAGTGGAGAATATATGCAATATGTTATAAATTTATTATGGAAATATGATTGTAATATACTGGTCGTACATGCATATAGACATCGTGATGTTCCAAACAATATTGTGCTACACATGTCAGCGTTTTTCTTGTGATCTATACCTATCATCTTCTGTTAGAACGTACATGTTGTAACGTGGTGCTGAATAGTGTCAGTTTGTTACGATTTTGCTGTAAAATTTTGGTACATGGGGCGAAGTGTCATCGACTACACTGTGCTATAGGAGAAGTTGGTATTATCAGCAGAAGATGACAAATGTAACATGAAGTTTTTTTTATCCTGTCTATAATGTTTACCTGACTTTGAAAAGTAGCTGAAAGTGGGTGGACGAAACCATAGCAAACCTCATTTATTACCTGTTTGAATGTATACTGATCAGCCAGAACGTTATGACCATCTGCGTACTATCGATATAAACCAGTCCAGGCAATAGCAGCGTCATCTGGCGAGCAATGACTGCTAGACACGGAGTATCAGTCATCTTGCTGTCCACATGTCGAAGGTGACAGGCGTGAGCGTGAGATGTATCTGAGTTTTACCCAAGGCAGACTGCGATGGCCCAGAGGCTGGGAACGAACATTTCGGAAACTGCGCGACTTATTGCGTGTTCAAGGAGTGCTGCGGTGAATGCCTTCAACACGTGAGGATAGCAAGGTGAAACCACGTTCATACGTCGTGGAATTGGGCGGCCACCCCTCATTACAGATGTCGGACGTCATAGGCTGCGCAGACGGGTAACACAGGAGAGGCGGCGAACTGTGGCAGAACTAACGATAGGCTATAATGCTGAACAGATTGCAAGTGTGTCTAAAGACACAGTGCACCAAACACTCCTAATGATGGGACTTCGTAGCCAACGACGCAGGCGTGTGCCAATGGTAACGTCACAACTTCGGAAACTACGACTGAAAATGGCACATGACCATCGGCGCTGAACGTTGGCGCAGTGGCAGAATATTGCATGGTCAGATGAATACCAATACCTTCTTCATCAGGACGGTAGGATTGCGCGAATCCGTCGTCTTCCAGGAGAACAGCTCCTTGACACCTCTACAGCGGGATGGAGACAAGCAGGTGGCGGCTCCATTATGCTCTGTGGAACATTCACATGGATATCCATTGGTCCAGCGGAGCTCGTGGAAGGCACCGTGACGGCCAGTGAGTATCGTAGACTGGTTGCATACCACCCCTTCATTACGATCATGTTTACCGATGGCAGTGACGTTTTGCACCAATATATTGTGCCGTGCCACAAAGTCAGGAGTGTGATGGAGTGGTTCGAGAAACATAATGGCAAGTTCCAATTAATGTCCTGGCAACTAACTCACCAGGTCTCAATCTAATCGAATTCATCTGCGATGTGATTGGACTTGACGTTAGAGTTCATGAACCCCCTGCCCCCTACACGAAATATACGAGAATTAGGTGACTTGTGGTTGCAGATGTGGTGTCAACTCTCACCAGCGACCTACAAGACCTCATTGCTTCAATGCCAGGACGCGTCGCCGTTGTTTTCAGTACCAACGGTGGACATGTCAGCTGCTAGGGAGGTGGTCGTAACGTTCTGGCGGGTCAGTGTACATTACTAATGTTCCAAGGAAAAGGTTGAAGATAATGAAATCCCGAAGTCGAAACGTATCAGAAACTCAGTTTAGTTTGTAATCATGTTAAATATACAATTTAGCCCTGAGGGCTGCGAACAGACATGCCGATTTCATGTCTGACAGACGTAAAATCGACATGTCTAACACCCCCCCCCCCCCCCCGAACGTCATATCACAAAATAGATAACGCTACAAATGGGTGCAGAACGTAGCTGCTGGTGATAGAGGCTGTTTGTAAGTCACAGTGACGGATATCGATCACATGTGTTTTGAAGCACGGAAAAGTGAGAAAATAATAGCCGGTGCTACACAGGTGAACTCCGCACTTGAAAGACAAAGCGAGAAAGACACGATTTTATCAATCTCGAATGTTGGTATGGATCGCAGTCATGTGAACGCAACTTAAATGCTCGCTCCTTGCAGCGGTCTCACTGTAACACTTACAACGATTAGAAGTAGGTTTAGATTACGTAACTGTGTGTCTGTAATTACGACGTGTGTATTCTTTGTTGATTACAGTCATATATCTGTCACAGGAAGTTTAACGTATTGTAATGTATATAAAGAAAATGTTAAATGATGTTTAAAATAATGACATTTTATAATATGTGTACACTTATAGGAAAAATATTGTATATTGGAAAGTGGTTCATGCTTAGGGCGCTTGTATTGTAAAATGCAAAAGATGTAGGGGAGGCCCTCCGCAAAGGAAGTGGCTCGGTGCTATGTAAAAGGTGGTTTTGGCGGTCGTACTGGAGGGCTACTTGGTGTGAACGGTACGCAGTCAGTGGCTAGCCGTTTCACGGTACACATCGACGGTGCCAAGGGAGGCAATTGAAAGCCGTATGCAAGGAATTTTGCTTCGGATGTGGATTTGGCTGTTGCATGGTACTCTCATCAATAAGGAATGGCTGCAACACATTAAAAATCCGCCGCCAAGAAGAAACTGTATAGAGCATTCAAACATCAAGAGCCGTGAGTACAGTTAGCCACCACATCACTTGCCAACACTACGTCACCACTGCTCTACCAGCTTCATGCATACACATATGGATCAGAGCCTGGACCAGTCAATTTGTATGAATGATTTAATAATAATTCAAGTGCTATAATCCTGTGTTTAGAACCATATCTTCTGTCCTAGTCATGAACCGATGCAGAATCCTCTCGTCAATGGTCAGAAAACCGAGTATCCTGTTTAAAATGAAGTAGTAATTTATTTATGTTTGTCAAATGTGCAAGGATTAGCAAGAGTGGAAGTTAATCAGAATGTTGCTAAAGTGATCTCAGTTTATTGCAAAGTATTGGTTTGCAAAAAGTCGGTGCAAGATAGTGTAAATGTACTGTCTAAAACACCTGCTTCACAGGTGATGAGAAAGTCACATAAGTTTATAACCTCCCCCTCACTTATCGGCCTTAATGACAGTGAAAAATTAAACCGCATGTACCTAATGGAAATTTAGGAAAAGCAATCGTCACCGAAGTTAATCTGTCGGTATAGAGGGAGGAAAGGGTTACATCTAAATGAAAGGAAAAATGCAAATGAAACTGGTGGAAATTAATTTTGAAATGGGGTAAAGTTAATGAAGAAAGTAAATGTGCGGCCGTTACGTTAACAATTAACTAGCGGTAATTAGATATTTGAGATTTGGGGGAAATTACGGTCGCCAGTCCTAAGGACAACTACTACAGTAACTGAAAAGGAAAGGTAATTACACATACAATTAGCACTAGAAGCGTGGCAACTGAAGGTTGACACGTGTAGTGTGAAAACTGAAAGTTTGTCAGAAGTAATAACTTTCGTTGCACTCTGACTTAATTTAGCAAAAGAATTAATAAAACCGGAAAACTGAAAGTTAATTTAGTGACTGAAATTAATAAGAAGCTTTCTTTCTTAAGCACATTGAAATTCAGTAAAATACGGTTAGTCTTGGACTACCTCAACAATCATTTCAAGAGCTACTTGAATCTACGCAATTTAGAAATAAGAGATTTAGCTTTGAACTTGAATTAAATGATTCTGAACAATTAACAATAGTAAAATTTAGTACGTACCAAGCTGAGCTGCAGTCACAGGTAAGCTAAAATATGGTAACAAAGCTAGCACTCTTTATTTGTGCTTGTGTAATCTAAATATTGTAGCCAGCTATGAATACTTTAACTGAACTTTGAAATTAAGGCAGTGAAATTGAATGATGCTGGCGTTTGAATTTCAACGACGCTCGGGTTCATTCCGGAAAAGGAAGGGACCCTGCTTGGTAATGCAATTGGGATAATGAGCAACAAAGGTTCATGCTACGTTGCTGTAATTTTGTGATTTGAACAGTTTTAAAAGCTGAGGTCTGCCATACAGTTCTAAAACTTTACGTGCTTCCAGTCTTCCTTGTTGGTTGATTGAAGGTTTGAAGCCGTCGATCGAGGAGGTGGCGACAGTCACTCATTGTCGGCCGTCGCTGTTGCAGAAGCTGGATGTTGGCGCGCCTTCTTCTCGACACGGTCACCAGACGAAACGGGCTCTTGATGTGCGCCAGCTAATGCTTCCCGTCCGCGGCACCATGTCAGAAACTATCATCGTAAGTCGAGCGCAATTAAAAGCTGCCAAACCCCGAAAGCGCGGCAACTCGCGGGAGCTTCACACAACACACCTGCTCCACTCGCTACTCCAGCCAGACTCCCTCTTTGCTCTGCCCGCGCTCCACGCGGCAGAGTTAACACTACCAAAGATCCTACACACTTTGATTCTTCACACGACCTATCGATGTAATCGTTCGATAGCAGTTTTCCCTAGGCAAGACCCAGCGTAAAAATACAAATAATATTTACGAAACAAATACATCGACATAAATGCATATATATATATATATATATATATATATATATATATATACAAATAGTAAAACAATTACAATATATAAAGGCACAGAAATGTCATATATTCAGGTAACAAAATAAGGAAAAAATTTACAGTACAATAGATGGAAATAGGAGGATATGCATTTCCGGCGTTACAAGTTAATCTTATTTGAAACGTAATTTAGTCTTGACTACTATCTTGAACGGTTTTTTGAAGTTAATTGAGTTCAGTGTTGAACAATTTGCCTTGAAAAGTAAAGGGTAAGAATTAACTTCACATGGATTAAATTTAGCTACTGAAATAATCATAGAGCTTGAATAGTGATACTATACCAGTTCATGGGTCCCCATTATATTCTTCTCATATTAGAAAGATAATTGGAGTATTACTGCTACTCAGGAAAAAAATATAAGCTGAGGGATATGAACAGTGTAATTATTATATGATTTATTTTTATTTGTGGTTTATACACGCCAGTTGAGTGATGGGGCCCTCAGGTCCATATTTAGTTCTGCACTTCTTGCGTTAACATTTCAGTACCGTTTTAAGTAATAACCTTGTGCGTAGCCCTTATTCGTGTGATTTTGGTACAATTTTACTTTATATGATTACTGATTTGTGCATTATTAGTAACTACTGCTACCCACAGCTCAGAGTGCCCTGTGTCCGTTTGTATCCTATGTGCTATTCAAGGGGAAATATTAATGAAAGTAACGTCAGTAACTAACATTCAATTTTCTTAAACATGTATTTCCAAATGCATGTGCCTAATAGGGCTGGTGACCGTTTACTGTTTCATTCGTATATAGATTTTAATACTTTCATTAAACCTCAAAGTCAAAGTCTGTTTAGTTTTTCTATTAATTGCACTATATTCAAAATTACAGTCCAATTACAGTCCAATACCTGGATTCAAAATTATAAAGCCTCGCAGAGGGAAAAAAAATTGGAAATTTGTGGTAATGACTATGGGACCAAACTGCAGAGGACATCGGTTCCTAGGCTTACGCACTACGGAGGTCATCGGTCCCTAGGCTTATGCAATACTTAATCTAACTTAAACTAAGTTACGCTGAGTACAGCACACACACCCATGTCCGAGGGAGGACTCGAACCTCCGACGTAGGGAACCGCGCGAACCATGACAAGACGCCCGAGACCGCACGGCTACGGACAACACACACAACCATTCCCGAGGGAGGACTCGAAACTCCGACGGGGGTAGCCGCGAGAACCGTGGCAAGACCCCCAGACCACACGCTACCCCATGTCGCCCTTTCCACACGCTACCCCACGTGGCCCTTTCGGAGGGTAACATTAGTTTGTGTCACGACGGGCAAGTGTTATATCACCATTACACAAAAGATACGTGTCTGAAGTATTGCTTGCTACTGCGTGCTGCCCATTCCGAAGAATGACATGGTAGTTGCGACGAGAAAATGAGACGAGAACGTGCCTTTTTGTTTGTAAACATGATGTAACTGAAACGAATTTTGCTGTGTAACGTCCTCAGTGACAATCTCCTGTCAAAGCTTTTGCCTCGCAGTTAGATAAACAAGCAGTTCCTCGCTTTGTCATGAGTTGTCGCTCTCGTGAACAGAGGCGACTTGTAATTGACTGACTGTGAATCAACAAGTGACGTACACCGAGTGCGGTGCAGTTCTGAGACGTATGAAAGACGCTCGTTGCGACACGGTCGCCTTTGACTACGATTGTACGTTTGCATGTTTCACGTTGGAGCTGACGATTCCGTTTCGCGCTCAATATTTCGACAACTTTCTTTGTCTCCTTTAGGTGCCACAGGCAGTGACCATACGTGATTACGCTTCCCGCCAAAATGGTTCAAATGGCTCTGAGCACTATGGGACTTAACATCTATGGTCATCAGTCCCCTAGAACTTAGAACTACTTAAACCTAACTAACCTAAGGACATCACACAACACCCAGCCATAACGAGGCAGAGAAAATCTCCGACGCCGCCGGGAATCGAACCCGGGAACCCGGGCGTGGGAAGCGAGAACGCTACCGCACGACCACGAGATGCGGGCTGTTCTTCCCGCCAAAAGGTGGACGACTAAACTCTGTCGTCGGAGTGTCAGAAGGAAACGATTAACAAACATCGTATTACTGTGTGTAATGTAGATTTTGCCAGTTTGCTTACAAAAATGAAAGCAGACCATCATTTATCGTTAGTGAACATTTATCTTGCTTTCCGTAAGGATTTCTTTGTTTTACTTACTACGACAAGCTGAGACAAAAAACCTGAATATTACGTAAGTGTTCTGGACCAACGATATGAAATAATACATGAGAGAAGAACGAGGCACCAAGAGAAAAGTGATATTTTGCATGCCATTACGCCATTAAAAGATACTTTCTCTATTAGAAAAAGGAAGGATATGCTACCTAATAGCGTCCATCTACTCTCATATCTGTAGTAGCTTAGGTGTAACTTAGCACTACTGATATAACTTACAGATTAAGCAGCAGTTGTCAATGAACACTGTTTAATCATTGTACCACATTCGATGTAAGACCGACATAGCCTAAAATAAGTACTGTCAAATCTAAACTGTCTGTATTATTATTCTACAATGAAACAAAACATTAGTTATCGAAAATAAGATGCTGGTCAAACGTCACAATGTGATAACACATCTATGTCAATCAAAATTTCGAAAAGATATTGATTATACAGGTCTTACAGAATATCTACGTCTAAAATGTCCGTCAAAAATGAGTAAATTGTCTGCCTTACGTTTATTTTCACACCTGTGATGTTTAGGCTACAATCCGACATTTATCAAAGTCGGAAACGTGATGGTACGTGTTTCTCCTCCTTACACGAGGCATCATAACATACGTTATCCAAAATAAGATGCTGGTCAAACGTCACAATGTGATAACACATCTATGTCAATCAAAATTTCGTAAAGATATTGAAAATACAGGTCTTACAGAATATCTACATCTAAAATTTCCGTCAAAAATGAGTAAATTGTTTGCCTTACAGTTTTTTTTCACACCTGTGATGTTTAGTAAAAATATGTAAGAGCACACACACACACACACACACACACACACACACACAACGGTGACATCAACGTCATTACCATGTTATGCCGTCTTGGTAGTTTTTGTTTGGATGCTGAGGGAACAGTGTGTTTTACGTGTGGATTGTTGTAAGCAAAGCCATGGTATAGATCACAGTTAATTGCCTGTTTCATTGCTCCTACCGGAATACTAATGATCACGGCATCAAGATAAGCCCTACTTTTCTACAACATAGTAGTTTACTCAGGATCTTAAGACCACTACCATTACTCCAAATGCATTAACAATTAGGAAATAGTCACTATTATTGAGAATGAACATGTCAAATGACCCTCATTATCCCAGTAGCATATATATTTATATATTTATAAACAGTTTATATTTCAAATGGTTAGAAAATAAATAAATAAATAAATAAAGGAGACAAATCGACTGCAGAAATTTTGACAAAGGAGAACAAGCTGTAGCTGAAAGTCTAGCGATTATAAATGCCACAGAAAACTCTAAAATACCTATTAGGACACTGCAAATCAGATTAAAGAGTGGAACTAATCGGATTCCAGTTTAATAAGGAAATGTACGTTCTGCCTGCGCACAATGAAACTCTAGCTGATAATGTTAAAACACCTGTAGTTAGAGTGTATTTCAAGATGTGATGCACATAGCTTTCTTGACAGTCCTGTTACTGATGAAAGTGGCTTACAAGCAGCGAAAATGGACTACAACCACGAAACTCCATGTAGGGTGATTTATTTCTAGATACAATGAGGTGCATTATATCTGGTCCTTTAGACCACAGAGAACTAATTTGATTATTGTTCTAGAACAAGTATATAAAAATCTGTATGATACTGGATATATAACTTTTTCGAATTAGAAGACTGTGATGTTGCTTGATGAAGTGGTACCGTTTCCGATTTTTTTTTCTGATACTGTTTGTGAGAAGCAAGACCGTATGAAGGCATACTTTTTATGTTTTGCCATCATAGCACTGACAACTTTTGTGGACGTAAAATATAACAACATCCCGAAAGAGTTATTTAGAGACAATGCTAATGTAATTATTTGTTTCAAAAATTGAGTGTAATTTGAGTCATGTATTCGGCGACTGTATTAATGCACTTCTCAAAATGCGCAAAGGAACGTTCTAGTAAACCGTAATTTTAGGTTACAGATACATTATCAAAACGTGAGTGTACCTTACTGGTTGTATATGTTGTAGAAATCGAAAAAGCGTAAGCTGCTAATGTACCATTAGATTTGGGAAAGCTATAAACTGAGAATGTAAGCTGTATCGTCTAGATTTAGGAAAGATGTAATTTGAGATTGTAAGCTATTAATTCTAGGTATAGAAAAGCTACATGCTGAGAATATGAGAAGAATATTGTAAACATATAATGAGACTTAAAATGTAATATGTGTGTTGTATATATATTGTGGAAATACGATTCTAACCTACTGGCTCTATGTGTATAGGGAAAACTCAGTATCCTATACAATATTATGCTACACATATCTATGTTTTCTTCTCTTTGTAGCTTTCATATTCTGTTAGAACAACCTTGCTGTATCATGGTGATGAATGGGGGCAATTTGTTACAATTTTGCTGTTACATGTTGGTAAATGGGGTGAATAGTCATCTAGACACCACTGAGCTGCAGTATTAGTTACCATTATGAGGAGAAAACGACAAATTTTTTGTACTGCAAGATAAAGTTCCTTACCCAGCTATAATTTTGGCAGGTTTGGAAAAGTAGTTGAAAGTGCGTAGTTAAAATCAGTTCTTACCTCTACGAATGTGTATTACTACTGTTCAGTACGTCATTCCATCGAAGTGCAATGCAGTTACACTGTGTAACAGTGTAAGTCAGTCCTCACAAAACTCACTTTAACATGTAACCACCAATGCAGTGTGTATTTTGTTATGATATAGAAAAAAATTACTGCTAATTTTGATAATTGATAAAGATCATTTTAATCCTCAAGCGCGAGCACCAATTTTCATAACATTAGTGGGCATGTAGCATACTTTGTACATATGTAAAGAATAGTTATCTTTATGTTACCAACGTAGGTATGTATGAGGAAAATCACAGTCAAATTTAGTTTAATTTAACAACAATAAAGTAAACTAATATTATGTGATTAAATCAATAATTAAACAAAAATTAAATAAACTTCCATTGTATCACTCTGTGCAACTGTTACTTCACAGAGCATTTGCATGAGATCCTAGTCAAACATGTGTTCGATTATTAACTGTCTTATAGAGAACTGCACCATCGTGGGATTATGCTGTGGCATTTCCTTGCATGGATCGTAAATTTCTACTCACTGAGCTCACTGCTTATTTTATATTACTGCCGCTCAC
The DNA here is from genome assembly GCF_021461395.2 of Schistocerca americana. NCBI lineage: Eukaryota > Metazoa > Arthropoda > Insecta > Orthoptera > Acrididae > Schistocerca > Schistocerca americana. Next base: position 825,506,941 of record NC_060119.1, read on the forward strand.
TTCGACATATGGCAAGACATTTTATCACTGTGTTAGCTAAGGCAATAATTGAATAATAAGTATAGGTTCATAACTGTATAACTGCAGTGGAGCAGTACAATACAATGTTATTTGTGGTTGGCGCATTTTACACATAGGTGCGCCAGTTCGAGGGTTAAGTTTCGTTAAAGTGTGGTACAATTATCGAAAATGCGTAACTTACATCAGCAGTAGTGTCATGTGTATTTTGACGATTATAGAAGAAAATCTTTACGTATTTTCGTAAATAAATCAGACAATGTTTTACTTATTTAATGTGTGATAGAAAGATCAAGCTGTTCTCATCGGCAAGTGTAGCTTGAGCTGTTATATAGACCAGTATTGCTTATACAGGGTATTACAAAAAGGTACGGCCAAACTTTCAGGAGACATTCCTCACACACAAAGAAAGAAAATATGTTATGTGGACATTTGTCCGGAAACGCTTACTTTCCATGTTAGAGCTCATTTTATTACTTCTCTTCAAATCACATTAATCATGGAATGGAAACACACAGCAACAGAACGTACCAGCGTGACTCCAAACACTTTGTTACAGGAAATGTTCAAAATGTCCTCCGTTAGCGAGGATACATGCATCCACCCTCCGTCGCATGGAATCCCTGATGCGCTGATGCAGCCGTTCACAGTGCGAGCACGAAGAGTTTCTACATTTGGTACCGGGGTTGCTTAGACGAGAGCTTTCAAATGCCCCCATAAATGAAAGTCAAGAGGGTTGAGGTCAGGAGAGCGTGGAGGCCATGGAACTGGTCCACCTCTACCAATCCATCGGTCACTGAATCTGTTGTTGAGAAGCGTACGAAAACTTCGACTGAAATGTACAGGAGCTCCATCGTGCATGAACAACATGTTGTGTCGTACTTGTAAAGGCACATGTTCTAGCAGCACAGGTAGAGTATCCCGTATGAAATCATGATAACGTGCTCCATTGAGCGTAGGTGTAAGAACATAGGGCCCAATCAAGACATCACCAACAATGCCTGCCCAAACGTTCACAGAAAATCTGTATTGATGACGTGATTCCACAACTGCGTGCGGATTCTCGTCAGCCCACCCAACTGGCGGTGAATCGAGGACTTACAGTACGTACTGGCGAAATTAAAATGAGCTCTAACATGGAAATTAAGCGTTTCCGGACACATGTCCACATAACATCTTTTCTTTATTTGTGCGTGAGGAATGTTTCCTGACAGTTTGGTCGTACCTTTTTGTGACACCCTGTATATGAACTATGTGTATTTCTTTTACTGTAGTAGAACAATTAAATTACAACGCTAGTGCCACATGCTTTTTGTACTGTTATATAAAATATCTTTATGTATGTTGTTAAATAATGCACAGAATTTTTATTTTGTTGCAAACATCAAATTGTCGTTCGTGATCAGAGACCTTTAGTTACACTTGCGTGTGATGGTAAATCTCTCACATGTCTTTTAGAATCGAAATATTTATTACTTTAATAAATAATTTTATTTTGAAGCAAAGGACATTTTTTTTGTGACCGAACTTCCCTCTGAGTGGAAGTTTCTCCAGCACTATCTCTGACTGTAATGTTTTCACACATAGTATTTGATGCTTTTCAAAACTATACTTGCATATAACAAAATTTTGCAGTTTAAATGATATAACGTATTAAAGACCTCCTCAAAACACAGTGCCATTTGCTGTGGAAAAGTGTTGGAAATTGTGGCATAAATGGTTTAACTTATTACCACAAGTCAGATCAAGATCAAAAGTAATAAAAATGACTATATTAGTTAGTCAATGGCAGAAATTGTATTTCTCTTGGTGCATTATCTTCTTCTCCCTGACTGTGATTTATCAATTAGCCTCCTTTAGGCAGAAAATGAAATGGAATTCATTATGGCAGCATGCTATGTTAACTACACGTGGTTTGTACTATTATATGTTTACATAGTGGTACTTTGTTTGAGAGTTGACAGTCATGTTTCAATTGTGAATTGTAAGTCACAAAAAAACAGCGCTCTTCCAGCAGCTGTCGTATTATTTTATCAGACATGTGTCTAATAGAAAAGCGATACAGAAATTTTAGATTTAGTAATAACGTTAAAGTAACTGGTGTGTGTGTGTGTGTGTGTGTGTGTGTGTGTGTGTGTGTGTGTGTGTGTGTGTGTGCATGTGTGTATTTTATTATTTTATTGCCGATGAAGTTTTCGTGTTCTGATAAACAGTACAGATGTGAAAGTGCTGTAAGCACTCAGTAATATCAGTATTATTACTATCTTTTATTATAACAGTGGTCCTTCAGATACTTTTCAAAGTTCCACAAAAAATTGTTTGGCTACATTTGAACATTGTGCCAATTTACACAAAATTCGGGTCGTTTGGATAATTTTGAAAATGGCACCAATTTACGCTGTCATGTGCTTTTGAAATCCCTCCACTGTGACATCAAGGGTTCGACCTTCTTGGGGATGTAACTGCGCATCTTACTGTCATTTATATAAATGTAAACACATTCACAAGCGTAACGGAAAACAGACTGTTGAGTATCAGTAGGAAGTCATTAATCATGAAAATGATTATTTAGTCCCATAAAAGAAGAGAACACAGATTACGAACCCTTGGTGTAATGGTGATCTACTGCTAGCCACATTTTCGTGCAGTTTGTATAATCTGAAACACCGTTGGGCACTACTTAAGTACACAAACGGTAATCTCTGAATACTAAACGCACATCCCATGAGCCTGGTGAGAGTCTATCTATAGTTGTGCTGCTGCATTTACTATCCGTTTTCTGTATGATTACTTGCTATAAAATGCTGAAATCCACGTAATATGAAATAACACTGTTATCGTTGGAAAATGTACAAAATATTTGTGGCAAGTGGTACAGATAAAAAGGATGTAGGGTCATAGAATGTCCCCCTGCAGACAGTTTTCTCACATAAGCGAGTGATCGAGGGAAAAATAATACAAGTTTACGACAATCAATTCGAGTCCTGGTGGTGGAAAAAATGTTCACTGCCAGTCTTTGGCTGACAAGCAGAGGAGATGTGGCAGTGTAAAGTTCCTAAACATCCGACTTTGCGCCAACATCCTAGTTCAAATGCCAAACTACTCTGCAGTGTCCCATGAAACGAGGGCATATGAAACTGTTGATAGTGATACGCTGTCAGATGGAGACGTTAAGCTTGGCAGCCCCCTTGCTGCTATTTGCGAGGAGTAGCCTATATGCCGGCACCTGATATCACCATCTCCCTTCTCTCGTTATCATCATCACCATCACTATCATGTCATACAACACAAACGTTACACTACACGCACACAAAATACATTTATTATTACAAATATCATGGAAACGAGCATGTCGTAAATAAACAAACAAACCAGGTTTGTTAATAACTTATGGTACCCCAAAAAACTTCTCCTGTAGCAGAGTAACCAGATGTATGGTAATGGTTATTGATCATCACCGAAATCTAACCTAATTACAAAAAATATCACTTTACACAATACATAAGCAATGGTGTCAAAAGTTTGATTGACTGGCTACCAAGGAAAAGTGGAATTCAATGTTTAGTAAGAGGGTGGATGCCACTAGAATGCATGGATATCTTGATCCACATGGGCATATGACTCAAACCCATCAAAAAGGAACTAAATTTCATTTTCATTCCGGATGCCGAAGAGAAGTGATGGATTTACTGAATACAACCGCGGTACTGCATACGAAATTCCTCGTAAATTAATGCAGACAACCGTAGCTACAAGGTATTCCTTAAGCCAAACCCAAACAGTTATCGTAGCAGCATATTTGCTGCAAAATAGATTGAACACATCAAAGCAACTAATAACCAGCGACCGATGGGGCGATCAGAACCAATACAGGAACAAGAGTATAAGCATCACAGTACGTAGAACTTAAATGTGCTATGAAAACGAATTCTCTCTGCAAGCGTCCGATTGGCCCACACACCCAAAGAATTTACCGTGAGACATATCACTTACCTGGCCACCTTCCAGTCGGAAAAGCTGCACAGAACAGTACAACATCCATACGTGCCTATATTCGTACACATGAACGAGCAGCGTCATGTAAATTTAAGGACGGAACGAGGCAGAGAGCAGACACGTTTCAACCTGAAGAAGCACTGTTAGTGATTATGGTCAAACGTCCTGGCAATAAATCTGACTGCTCCGCAGTTGCCACACAATAGATGCGAAAGGTTGTTTGGATTTAGCGTCCCGTCGACATCGAGGTCATTAGAGATGGAGAAAAGCTCGAATAGTGCCAAAGAGGGGAAGGAAACATCCTGGAACTTGTTTGGAACGATTAAGAGAATTCACTGGATAACTTACATCTAGATGGCTGGACGCCGATTTGAACCGTCGTCATTCCAGTACAAGTCCAATGTGCTAAACACTGCGCCACCTCGGTCGGTAGATGTGAAGAGGTGACGTTGAGTAGTTCGTAGCAGTAGAGTAGTTCCCTTGAGACCAAGTCAGAAATAAAGGTCAGTTAACGTCTCGGAGAAAGCTCTCCAGAGAATAAAAAGATAACTGCTGTCGTCTACACCAAGTGTTCAGGCATTCGTGAAAAATGTAGTTGTAACGTACTGCCTCAACTAGAGGCACGATACATGGATATGAATTCCTTGTTCTCTTAATCTGTATTGGGAAAAGATAATTAGATTTATGAGACTGTGCAGAGGTCAGTGCATTATAACATGTTGCATTACAGTATATTTTAAATAGTCATATTAAGGTACATGGTTCCTGGGCAATCATACACAAAGACACGCTCCAAATTTTTCACAGATGACTGTTGAAGTTAAAGGAAAAGTGGGACACAAGACAAATAATGGAAGTGTCAACAACCTACAAATTTACTTGAAAAAAAAATAGTCGTTCACTTCGTGGTTAATAGAAGTATATTACTGTAACTTTTAATAAACTGTCCATATTTATTTGCTGCTTTTTCAGTTTTTTGGAGTTTCTCAATTATATTAACAAATTTATTTAACGTTACAAGAGGAAGAAAAATAGCGCTGTACGTATAAATTTATGTGTAAGTTTAGTAATAGTGGTGTCTCATGAAAGGTGTAAAAAAGCGTATACACAAAGCTTTAGGGTGTTACGACTCTAGTGATGTTCAGAGAAGGCATTATAACTGCCGTGTGATGAACTATTGTTTTAGAGTTGTTGTTGACATCGTATGGAATACGTTTTCTGGGGGGTGATGAAGCATTTGTGGTACGCGAAACCGACAGACACTCTAGAAGAGCTGGATGAATCTGCTGCAGATGTTCAAGAGATACCTGGTTGTTCGAGCGTGGTTCGCAATCATTAGCGCGCAAACTAACGGCAAAATCTTATGGACACCAACGGGGGAAACGGTGCACCTGTGACATTTATGTCACTAGAAAATAATGTTTTCCATTATCTCCTCTAAAAACTAAAAAATTATATAGTTATGTAGTTAAACCCTGTTAATGTAGTTACTATATATGAACGTAACATTTCCTTTAGATTTACATATTACAATAAACAAAAAAACAACATAAGGCTTGCTAGAGGAAATCTGGTATTGTTAACCTGTGAAAACTGAAAGACATCCAAAACGATTTGCTGCAGGCAACTTTGTTACAGTCCATGTAATTTGATTACCTCAATTAATATTTAAAAAGAATTATGATGTCCGTCACTTTATCTGACAATTTTCATCCAACCCATTTGTCTCCTAAACGCTATTTACTTCAAACTGTAGAGCAGACGGAAATATTGGAAAAAGCGTCTTCTTGTGACACATTTATGTAACGCGACGGGGGACCGTCAACATATCTCTCTATTAGTGCGATAGCACTACTGCTGGTGCGTTATTAATAAAGAAAAAGCTTGTTTTGTACTGTATGGTTCACAAAAAGGCTTATTTGATTTTCCTGAGAGTTAATTCAGTCTCTGAAAGATAGATAACTGAGTTAAATATTATCCACGTGGCTAGTTTCGAGGTTTTAACCGAAATTATGTAATGTGAGGCTAAAAAGTGACATTAGGCTATTGACGAGAACGGTGGCCGACTAAAGCACTCAGCAGATAAAAGGCCTGTTCTCGCTCCAAAGGTAAAAATGCCTTTGGCCTGGATTGCAGACTGTGAGACCGAGCGAGTATAAGAGATGGTCAACATTAAGCTTAACGGGAAGATGTTAAACGTCCGCCTGACAGTTTCAGATGACTCCGAACGCCCTTGCACTGGTAGAATAAACGAAAATCGCCATGGAAGGAATTCTGCGAATGTGACCGGAAAATAATTACTCGTCAATATTATTGAAAGTCATAGAGAATTTCTCAGTACGCTGATATACAGCTTCTGAGAATGCTTTTTTATCCACATTCGATCTAGGTAAGAGGAGCAAAGATTTTCCTTAGAATTTTTCTTTCTGTGTCTTGAATTGATGACCTCCTTTCAATTATCATGGTTTCCAATGTGTATAAAGCTTTAGGTTTGATTGCTGTGTAGTAGTGTCTTACTTTTGCGTTCAAGAAGACACATATTTTGTCCTATGCCTTCCACGTAATTGTGCAGCTTTATTCTAATTTGTTCTCTCTACGTCTGCTTGACGATTCAATCCAGAATTTTGAACGATTTTCTCTAGATCTATGAATACTGAAACGGAAATATTTCACTTAACTGATTTCCTTATTTAAATCATACTGTGATATCAACAGCAGCAGAAAACGATTAGTGGACGTAAGAACTGTTATAATTATGAAAGAAGAACGAAGAGTGAGTTACTGCAAACAGTTCAACGATAAGATTGCTTTAATCATGAACGATTGTCCACAAGAGTTTAGCCAATATCGCCCCTTCTTCTGCATAGGTGGGGGAATATTCGACTATGCCGATGGCCCACCAATGGTAGCCACAAAAATTTTAACCAATACCCCCACTTCTCCAGCCCAAACGCGGGAAAACTCCCCTTTATAAGAGACCGCGGCATTGGTGTCTGGTCAGTGTTCTAGCAGTAGTGGGCACCGGAAGGTCCTGAAGAAGATAACAACAGAGGGGTCGAAACGTTGATTATTTTTTGAAGAAATACGACGTGGCCTAACAACCCAGGATATTTTAACTTTAGTGACAACGCCCAACAAAGTCAGCAGACTTACGTAAAACGCTTGTATGGGCAAAAGGTTTATACCACCATCAGAAGACTGGAGAACCTAAGCAGAAGAAGAGGTAAATTACCGAGCGATCAGACCTTTCTCTCACGGTGTCTTGATTTCCAAATTCGCCAGAATCAGCTACCATGTGCAATCAGTGATAGCTAGGAGGATCTACCAAAGGGCGAGCCAAGCACTTCTTCGTGATGGAATCCACCACATAGGCAGAGATTTGGATTAAGTTAGCTCAGTTTCAATTGATGTGCATTTTTTACTGGCAGCATCTCTCTCACCTCAGGACTGGGATAAAGTGAACAGAATAGCGTCTGATCAGTCAACAAGGTTTTAGGATTTCAGGGCTATGAAACAAAAAGTTATGTTCGAGAAGCTAGCAGTTAAAGTGTACAAGGAAGACGCTACTGTGGATCCGAAAAGAGTAGTATTGAACCTCTCGTCAGAAGTATCCGATGAAGCAGCTGTTTCAGATCTGGGCAAAGGTTTCAATTTCGCAACTGCACTGAAGAGAATACATGTACAAGAAGTCGTAAGTGCCATCGAAGCATCCTTGTTTCGTCGTCCGAAGGTGCAGGTCGAAGAAGTAGGTCAAGATGTCTCGAGAGTTCTTCGGAAAGAGAAACCTCGCAAAAGCAGCATATCGGTGGAGAAAAGGAAATCTCTTAATGAACTCATGGGGAACCAAAGCATCGTTGTAACGAAATCGAATAAGGCGAATGCTACCATTGTTTTGTACGCTGTGGATCATCACAGGAAAATGAAACAAGTACTAGCTGATCCCGTGTATCGTAAGCTAAAAGGCGACCCGACGAAAAGCGAAACTTCTGATATCAAACTACAGACTGGACAGATCTGTTATCAAGAATCTAACACCTCGAATACCTGTCTCATCCAGAATGTATAGACTACCAAAGATACCTAAAGAATAGGTTCCTTTGAGGCCTATCGTCAGTGGGATTAACTCGCCGACTTATTTTTTAGCACGTCATTTATCTGGTAAACTGATAGGTACAGTTGCTAAAATAAATACTTTTTTCAAAGATTCGAGACATTTTTTAGAAACTTTCCGCACACTAAAGATATCTGCAGGTGACATTCATGTTAGCTTCGATGTGACCTCGTTAGCTACTAACGTCCCAGTGTCAGATACAATAGAGATTTCAAGGGAGAAAGTTGCTCCTGAAGTTTGTGACTTAATTGAATTGTGTCTTCGTTCGAGATATTTTAAATACAATGATTAATTCTATGAACTGGCTGACGGTCTTGCTATGGGCTCACCCACTTCCATAGTTGTAGCTGACTCGTTTATGGAACATTTTGAGCAACAGGCATTAAGTAGTGCTCCTTTGAAGCCTTGATAGTGAGTTTGGTCTCCCGTTCCTAGATGTGTTGGTATACAGAAGGTCTCATAACACTCTAGGTCACATAGTGTATAGAAGGCCGACTAACACAATTAGATATATAGATGCCACTTCGCACCATCACCCAGCCTAGAAGCAAGCAGTGCTCAACACAATGAATTCACGTGCTTCCCGTATCAGCCATGACTATAACTTGGAATCGGAGTTGACGTTTTTAGAGAGGATACTGAAGGCAAATGCCTATGATAGTTGTTTAATGGACAGGGCTTCCAGACGGAATATTAATAACGTTAATAAGAATGTCGAGGCACCGCATTCTCACTCCGTTAGGTTACCGTTCGTTTCTGGGGTCATGACCGCGTAAGCAGAATTCTAAAGAAAAATTGTATCCAGGCATTTTTCTTTAGTCAAAACAAAATATAAGATCTTTTCGGCGAAAAACAGATGCATCTAATGCCCTCCACAAATCAGGCGTCTGTCTAGTGACACGTGGCTGCGGCAAAGTGTATATAGGCGAAACGGGAAGAACTGTTAAAGAACGCATTAAGGAGCATGAACGGCACATGCAGCTAAAACAAAGTGTAAAATCGGCAGTAGCGGAACATGATGAGAACTGTGGCTCTGCCCTCGATTTTAATAATGTACGTGTGCTGCCTAAGGGAACAAACATTTATAGAAGAAAGGTCCGAGAAGGGGTTGAAATTTCCAAGAATGCATGTAATTTGAATAGAGAGGACGACTATAGGCTTCCTACGTCGTGTCTCCCCGCCATCATGGAAGTGAATATGCGACCGCGATGTGTGAGCGATATAAAAACTCACTGCAAGTCACCTCAGCGGACAAAAACATTTTGGGTAAACATTCGCCCTCTCCAGCTCTTTCCGTTTTGCATATGGCCAATGATGATGGCTAACCATTAGCAGTAGGAGGAATTTCAACCAATAACCCTTCTCCAGCGTAAGTATGGAGTTGTGCCTTTCTATCCAATGACCATGGGCCACCAATAGCATCCACAAGAGTTTAGCCAATAACGCCCCTTCTTCTGCATAAGTGAGGAAATATTAGCCTATGACGATGGCCCACCAATGGTGGCCACATGTATTTTAACCAATACCTCCACTTCTCCAGCCCAAACACAGGAAAACTCCTAATCATAAGAGAACGCGACACTGGCCTCTGACAGTGTTCCAGCAGTAGTGGACACCAGAAGATCCTGAAGAAAATTCCAGCAGAAGGGTCGGCACGACGATTATTTTAGAAGAAATATGACGCGGCCTAACAACCCAGAAGATTTTAACTTTATGTGCTTTAACAGTTACCAACCCTACAGCAGATGTCGCATCACAGAATGCCGTTCAAACTTCGAGTTGCCTCTTCACTGCTGTTAGCAGGCACTAATTCTTACCTAACGAATTTAAACAAATCTACGAGTGCAAATACTTCTTAATGTTCTTCACTGAGCCAAAAGTTCAGTAACTGAAATACACAACAGCTCTTCGTAGTAACCAACTGACAGAAATTGAGTTTCTTTACTAGCAATTCAAGTGTATGTTTAGACTGAGAAAGAGACCCAGTACGAAAAAAGAAATCTAATCTAAAAGCGCTATAGTAAACAAGGTGAATTTTTTATACTTTGTTCCACAACAGACAAGAGAACTAAAGATTTTCAGCGTAGATATACCGCCACATGCATGACTTTTTTCCATTCGATCAGTTCGTTCTTACTGGCCTTGTGGTCATATCTTATTGGTCCTTTCTTGCTCATTCGTACGTAAAACTACTGAAAATTAGATACAAAAAATACAGAGAAATAAGATAAGTTTTCCTGAGTATGAATAAGATAAACTGTTCTGTAAAATGGGTTGCATCTCAGACTAGATAATAAACTCCTAGTAATTAGAAAACATTGTCAGCAAAAGGTGTTCCAAAATCTTTTCCTTTCTGCAAGTAAGAAAATCACCATGTGATGGTTTGATGTAGTGCGTTTTGATGATTATAAAAACTAGATCTGCATTTAAGTATCTGACGAGTGATAAGCGATTTATATTAAAAAACGTTGTAAGAGAATTATCGACAAATGTATCATGTCCTTTAATCTACGTGCTGCGTGCTACAGAATTTAATTTGTCTGACATTCCTTTTGTTACCCGCATTCTGCTCTGAATTTTGTGTAAACAGACAATATAATTCTAATCCTGTTTCAAATCAGATTCATGTACTACAACATAGGTGTCCGCCCGGTTAGACGTGCGGTCTAACGCGTTGCTTTCCGGGCGGGAAGGTGTGCCGGTCCCCGGCACGAATCCCCCGGCGGATTAGTGTCGAGGTTCGGTATGCCGTCCATTCTATGGACGGTTTTTAAGGCGATTTTCCATCTGCCTCGGCGAATGTGGGCTGGTTCCCCTTATTACGCCTCAGTTACACTATGTCGGCGATTTGCCGGCCGGGGTGGCCGAGCGGGTCTAGGTGCTACAGTCTGGAACCGCGCGACCGCTACGGTCGCAGGTTCAAATCCTGCCTCGGGCATGGATGTGTGTGATATCCTTAGGTTAGTTAGGTTTAAGTTCTAGGGGACTGATGACCTCAGAATTCAAGTCCCATAGTGCTCAGAGCCATTTGAACCATTTCGTCGGCGATCTCTGCAGAAACACTTTCTCCAAGTACGCATACACCACGCAAACACTGGGGCTACACTCGTCTCGTGTGAGACGATCCCGTGAGGGCGGGAGTGGGGGGGGGGGGGGGGGGGGGGGGCGGGAATGGCTACTGGAGCCGAATCGCACAATAACTTTGGGTTCAGTGTGGGGTGGCGGTGGGGTGAGTGGACCACTGAGGGCTACGGCGGGGACGAAGCCTCTCCGTCGTTTCTAGGTCCCCAGTTCCATACAATACAATGAAATACCACGACATGGACTACACTAAATGATTTACTGAAAATCGCTACTGTAAATATGTGGACCATGAGTTTTGGTTGTTTCCGTGTTGTGACAGTTCAAAAATAAACAGAGGGTACTGCACGATGCCATAAACTGATGGAAAGCAAGATTACATAGATTACTTTCACGACACGTAAATACACTGTCGGACTAAAAGCGCTAAACCAAGAACGAGGTGTGCCACATAAAGGAAAGGTGGTAGGCGTGTTTCTACTTCTCTACTTCTGAAGATGATGTCTATTCAAATTTAACACCTGTCGCGTAAGTGTGTCGCTTGCAGCGCCACTGTCAGGATGTAGACCAGGTTTGCTTTAAATACACGCTGTAAAAGTCGTGAGCATTAGTCAGATTTGAGACTGGACGTGATGAGATGAAATTAATTCAGAATGCCTTTAAGGCGACAAAGACGCCGTAACCAGTACCTCACTGAATTTGAACGAGGTCTTGTAATAGGGCTACGAAAAGCTGAACAGTTCCCCACAGTCGTTTAATGAACAAACTAAGAGCATATGGACTATCAGACCAATTGTGTGATTGGATTGAAGAGTTGCTAGATAACAGAACGCAGCATGTCATTCTCAATGGAGAGAAGTCTTCTGAGGTAAGAGTGATTTCAGGTGTGCCGCAGGGGAGTGTCGTAGGACCGTTGCTATTCACAATATACATAAATGACCTTGTGGATGACATCGGAAGGTCACTGAGGCTTTTTGCGGATGACGCTGTGGTATACCGAGAGGTTGTAACAACGGAAAATTGCACTGAAATTCAGGAGGATCTGCAGCGAATTGACGCATTGAGCAGGAAATGGCAATTGAATCTCAATGTAGACAAGTGTAATGTGCTGTGAATACGTAGAAAGAAAGATTCCATGTCTTTTAGCTACAATATAGCAGGTCAGCAACTGGAAGCAGTTAATTCCATAAATTATCTGGGAGTACGCATTAGGAGTGATTTAAAATGAAATAAGGACTTGACAGGAATGTGGTCATTGTACATGACTGCTGGCAGTGGAGGTCACGAGAATGTTCAGATGCAAGAAGACCGCGCTTCGGGCGGCCATGTGGAGCCAAGACCATCGTGTTCGGTGGTGCACGGCTCTGGCGCATTGTACTGCATCTGCGGCAGCAATTTGAGCAGCAGTAGGCAGCACAGTGACAGGAAGAACTGTTACGAATCAATTACTTCAAGGATAGCATTCTACCACACACCCTGTAATGTGTATTCTGCTCATCCCTAACCATCGCCGTTTGCGTTTTCAGTCATGTAAAGTGAGAGGTCATTGGAGGGCAGGGTGGACGTCTGTTGTGTTTTCTGATGAAACCTGGTTCTGCCTGGGTGTCAGTGATTGCGGTGTGTTGGTTAGAAGGAGGCCAGTTGAGGGTCTGCAACCAACCTGCCTGCTTGCTAGACACACTGGACCTGCACCAGGAGTTAGAGTCTGGAGTGCGATTTGCAACGACAGTTGGAGCATTCTCACATTTATGCCGCGCACTCTGAATGCAAAACTGTACGTCTGTCTGGTGATTCGACCTGTTGTGCTGCCTTGAACAGCATCCCAGGGGATGTTTTCCAACAGGATAACGCTCGACTACACCCTGCTGTTATAAACCAACATGCTCTAAAGGGTGTCAGTATCTTTCCTTGGAATGCTCAGTCACCAGACCTGTCTCCAATCGAGCACTTACAGGACATCATAGGGCGAAAACTACAATGTCATCCACAAACAGCATTAACCGTTTCTGTATTTACCGACTAAGTGCAAGAGATATGGAAGTGTACTCCATAAAATGACATTCGTCACCTCCACAACACAATGCATACAAGTTTAGATGCTTGCATTCAAAATTCTGGTGGTTACATCCGTTAATTATGTATCCGCATTTCACATTTACGCCAGCCGTTGTGGCCGAGCGGTTCTAGGCGCTACATTCTGGAACCGTGCCACCGCTACGGTCGCAGGTTCGAATCCTGCCTCGGGCATGGATGTGTGTGATGTTCTTAGGTTAGTTAGGTTTAGGTAGTTCTAAGTTCTAGGGGACTGATGATCTCAGAAGTTAAGTCCCATAGTGCTGAGAGTCATTTGAACCATTTTTCAAATTTGCAATGGTTTGCCTCACGTTTGCATGAACCTCTGACCTTGCAATGTTAAAAACTTAAATATTTTATCTACACAAATACACTGCCGAAATTTCGCGAGGTCATATCAAAATTATAGGTTTTTTGCTGTTACTCGTCAGTGAGTAAGGGTTAGTTAAATGAAAAAGAGACAGTCGGAAAAATTGTAAGTAAGCTGTTTATTGCAAAACTAATCGCCATCACTTGTTAATACGTTTATCCCACTGTGAGATAAACGATAAATGACTTCATGAAAGAAGGTTTGCGGTTGCTACGAAACAATAATTGTAACAGACTTCGTCCGAAGAAAATCGACGGCCAAGAGAGTCTCTCTTCAGGGATCGGGAAATATGGAAATTGCATCGGGATGGATCGGAAATGTAGGATGTGCAAGGGCTTCCCAGAGGGACCCCTGATACATAGTCGAAGTAACCTTGGAAACATGTGGGCGTACACTATCCTGAAAAAGATTTATTCCATCTGTCAGCATTTCTGGAAGTTTTGACTTCATGGCGCCCTTCATTTTTTGCCGAGTGTCCACATACCGCTGTGCGTTAATTGTATTCCGCGTTGCAGAATCTCTATGGGTAGCGTGCTGTTGCAGTCAGAGAAAGTCATGATGATTTCGCGTAGCTGCCGTGCCTTTTGCTTCGACTACGATGCAGAATTTACGCTGGGAAGACACTACACATCTTCCATACAGTCCTGGTCTCTCCCCATACGATTTCTGTGTTTCTGGATCCCTAAAGACCGGCCGTCTATTTGCTTCGGACGAAGAGGCTCACGCCTGGGTGCAACTGCATACATTTTTCCATGAAATCATTGACCGTCTTGTCTCACAGTTGGATAATTTTCCAATAATATAGAGTTTAATTACTTTTTCCATCCGGTATGTTTGCATTTGACTGTCCCTTACATTTTAATATCAGGGTACAACAAATACCAGAGGTGGTCGGACAATAATTTGGGACGTGTAACTGAACAAGTAGGTTTTTCATAGTCACTATAGTTAATCTATTCTAACACCATGCAGAGATTATTTACACAACACAGTATGACCGATAAAGGGTTTCAAACAACAAAAAATCTTAATTAATCTATAATACATCGTGTACAAGAGGAAAATTTGCTCTATCGAATAGCTGAAGAGATATAATTTTGATGTGACTCATTATGGCTTTCATCTTGGTGATTTTTGTACACCGGCCGCGGTGGTCTAGCGGTTCTGGGCGCGTAGTCCGGAACCGCGCGACTGCTACGGTCGCAGGTTCGAATCCTGCCTCGGGCATGGATGTGTGTAATGTCCTTAGGTTAGTTAGGTTTAAGTAGTTCTACGTTCTAGGGGACTGATGACCACAGATTTTAAGTCCCATAGTGCTCAGAGCCATTTGAACAATTTTTGATTTTCGTACGTTTATTAGCAGTAGATACTAGTCGTTCTTAATATTCATGTTGCCAGCTGTTTATTGAACCAAAAATGTTGGATAACTGCAGTGTACATAGCGGACATAAGCTGGGACCATACGCATGTGTAGACACTGACTTGGCAAATATTGGTTGGTTTGAGAATGTGCGTAGCCCGAAACTGGTCACCAGCTAAGGAAAGATCCATTTTAGTTGCAACTCTGGCTGCCTCTTTCGGCATCAACACCAACAACGTGTTGTTCCTGCTGTAATTGGTAACATTAGTACGACGATAAGTAGAAGGTAAGTTACTACTCGTCTAAGCTAAATCAGTGCCCCAAACTCATAAAAACAATTTGTTGGACTTGTTTCATCATTTAAATTGGTTCAGAAAACCATACATAAGAGGAGATTTTTCTACTCAAAAGTTTTGTAGCTGACTTCCATTTTTAGTTGTACGTCACGAAACCTACCATACGAAATCGTCTATTAAATATTTATCACCCATATTCGAGAATTTCTCTCGTGTAATAGTGCAGTGTGGTTTATGTTATACATGCACTGTCTTGTAATAATTCAGATTTTTGTGACTGAATTTTATTGTTCCCTAAAAATATATTGCATAATATGAAGTTTAAAGGGTACGTCGCTTTTAAGAACCCATCAGAAAAACAATGTAATTTAACCGCTACTGGAATCAACCCAAACACAGTTTTCTAACAGTAATAACTAGTATCTCAACTGTAAAAAGATCTTTGTAATGAAGTTTACAACAGCTGTACGCATGTATGACAATTATTTCTGTGCGATATTGAAAGAAATAAAGTACTGTGCTATGCTGTGGAAACTAGGTAATTTCGGCTTTACGGTAAAGTACAGCAACGACTGTTTTTCTAATTCTTTAGCAACGTGCCGCGCAGAAATCTGTTTCCCTTTTAAGGAGATTTATAGTGCAACAGACTGAAGTTCGTTAACCTGTTTGGAATATTGCAATTCCGTTCTTCCAGAAAGGCTTGAGGACAACTTGTAGTGTGCACTGCCCACTGCACGTTGTCGGGGAGTACATCTATTTCCTAAAAAACAATATTCAGACAGACAGAATACTTCTTTCGTCTAGAAGACGGGTTGGGAACCCGTAACCCGCGGGGCGGGTACGTCACGCTGTTGGTTTCAGTCCGGCACCCGGTAGAAATTCGTGGGAGAGAGAGAGGTACTGCAGAATTTTGTAACTAAAAAAAATGGTTCAAATGGCTGTGAGCACTATGGGACTTAACTTCTGAGGTCATCAGTGGCCTAGAACTTAGAACTACTTAAACCTATTACGGTATATTGACAATTTTTACTTATGGACCGTCTGACAGCAACTGAATAAAACACAATTTTAGTGCCATACGCGTTTCGCCTTTATTTTCTGCAAGGCATCACAGTGGCCTGGAATATGTACATATGTTAGCTATTTAATTTTCATTTTTGTCACTGTGCCTATAGGTTATAAACAGTTCTGGTGGTTGGTATTTCTTATTAAGTAGTAATGTTTTGAACTATACTTACAGGTAGCGTGGACAATTTCTTACATATTACGCTCCTGTTCCATTTTTGGTGTTGTTCTTCTTCTTATGAATGCCAATTTCCGTTTTTTTTTCAACATTCCACAGCACTATGAACTGAACGCTTTTTTTAATGCAACGTTTTGGTTTCTGTTGCCGACTGTCAAATGTTTTTGTCAAAGATCGAATGTTATTCCCAAACTTATGAGTGTAATTATTGAAGTATCTGTGGTCAGTTCGTGTATGCATTTGTGTGTGCATTTGTGTGTGTGTGTGATATAATTTTTTTTTGTGCTTTGTGTGTGTGTGCGTTTGGGCGTGATTTTTTTCATTTTTTTGTGCTGTGTGTGTGTGTGTGTGTGTGTGTGAGAGAGAGAGAGAGAGAGAGAGAGAGAGAGAGAGAGTTATGGTGTGGTATATATTTTTTGTCTCTGCTTGTGTGTGTGTGTGTGTGTGTGTGTGTGTGTGTGTCCAGATGGTGTGGGGAAGAGTTTTTTTGTTTTATGTTATAATTTCCTTTATTAACTGTAGCAGAGAGCTTGTGCTGATGTGTGTTTGTTCATTTATCACATGTTTGTTTTCTGCTATGACTTTCTGGATGTGGAAGTTTTCTTGCGTTTGTATAAGATGTTTGTCATGGTTACTTATTCTCATTATTTTCATTTCTTGTTCCATGTTTGTAGGACGATGGTTATAGTGTTTTAAATGCTCTGAAAATGTGGAATGGTTTGTTTCATACTTCCAACATCTGATATGTTCTTTGTATCTTGTTTCAAAATTCCTGCATGTCATGCCTATGTAAACTGCATCACAACTTTGACATTCAATTTTATATATTCCTGATTCTCCGAATTTGTCCCTCTTGGTAGCTGGCTGGCATAGGTGTGATTGGAGGGTTTGCCCAGGATTATATGCTATTTTGAAGCCCTGTCTCTTTAGCATGTTTGCAACTCTGTGTGTTAGTTTATGTGTGTAGGTCATGGTGTACCATCTGGTTGTTTTCTGTGTGGTGTTGTCATTGTGTGTGTTTGTTGAGTGTGTTTGTAAGTTTTCAGCTCATGAGTTCTTTCGAATTCCGGAAATGTTGTGTTTATTTTGTATTTGTGTTTTTATTTTTTAATTGAGCCTTTGTACCACATGTGTGTCATACCCGTTGTTCCTAGCTATTTGTATGATTGTACTCATTTCTTGTTCATAGTTTCTCTTGCTGAGTGGGATTCTGTTTAATCTATGTAACATGTGTCTTAGTGCTACAAGTTTCTGGCTGTGGGGGGTGGTTGGATGTGGAATGTATTATTGTGTCTACGGCTGTTGGTTTTCTAAAGATGTTAAATGTATGTTTGCCATTTTCTTTTTTAATTGTAATGTCAAGAAAATTTATTTGATTTTCTTTTTCTTTTTCAAGTGTGAATTTTATGTTCCGATGAGCTTTGTTTATTTCCGAATGGAGTTCATCTATTTTTTCACTTGGCTCTTCTACCAGACAAATAATGTCATCCACGTATCTGTACCCATATATGATTTTGAAACTTTCATTTGGGGTTATCTTTTCAAATATCTGATTTTCTAGGTGACTGATGAAAATGTTTACTAGTGTTCCCGATATTGGAGATCCCATGGGCAGTCCATCAGCTTGTAGACTTTATTCTTTCTCAAACTGAAAGTAGTTTTGTTCAGTCGTCAGTCTGAGCATATCTGTTATTTCTTTTATTGCGTCTGTGGTGAGGTTGCTGTGGGATGAGAGATTTTGTTCTATGATTTCTATCGTTTCTGTGATACGGATGGAGGTATACATATTTTCTATATCGAATGAAACCAGTGATGCTGTGTGTGGTACCTGTATGTTCTGTATGTTTTCTATTAGGTTTCCTGTGTTTATCACTGTTCTGTTGTTTTCTGCTTTGTAGTGTTTTGTAACTATCTTTTGGAGGTGTTTGGCCAAGCGGTTTGATGGGGCTTTCTTGAAGTTGATAACAGCTCTCATTGGCATTCCGTCTTTATGTACTTTCGGTTGACATGGAGTGTTGGTGCTTGTGGGTTTTTCTGTGTTAAGTAGTATTTCTGTTTGTCTGTGAGTGTGTGTTCAATGTTTTTCAGCGTTCGCTTCACATTTGCCTGGAATCGTGTGGTTGGATCTGACTTCAGTTTTTGTATGGTGTGGTGTTTATGTATTCCTTGGTTTTTGTGATGTATTGCTCTTTATCCATGAGTACTGTTACATTTCCCTTGTCTGCTCTTTTTATTAATATGTTATTGTTTGTTATCTTTTGTTTTAACGTTTTCATAGTGGCTGCTTCTGTTTGGTTGTTCTTATTGTGTGTCTGCTGTGTTTGTTTTATTATGCCTTTTATTTCTTCTTTAATAGTTCTCTTGTCAGTCCTATGTTCATTTCACAATTATTTTGTTCTTCTTCACGTGTAAGGATGTGTTCAGTTTCTACTATGAGATTTTATGTGTATTGATTGTTCACTTTGCTATAGATGCAGTGTTTCAAACCTTTTTCCAAGAGCATTGTTTCATTTTCGTGTAGTTCTCTCTCTGTTAGGTTAACTAAGCGTGCGTGGAATGTGTGTTGGTGTTCATGTGGTTTCACATTTAAAACGTCAATCTATTTTTGCGTCTTTCTTATTGTTAGTTTCATTATCTTCTGTGTGTGTATGTGTGTGTTTTGGTGAGATTTTTTTAAATTTTCTTCTTGTGCTCTGTCTGTGTGTGTGTGTGTGTGTGTGTGTGTGGGTGGGTGGGTGGGTGTAGGTGTGTGTGTGTGTGTATGTGTGTAATGGTGTGGCATATTTTTTTTTCTCTGCTTGTGTGTGTGTGGGCGTATTTTGGTGTGGTACAAATATATTTTTTTTGTGGACTGTGTGTGTGTGTGTGTGTGTTTGTGTGTGTGTCCAGATGGTGTGAGGAAGAGTTTTTTGTTTTATGTGATCATTTCCTTTATTAAGTGTAGTAGGGCGCCTGTGCTGATGTGTGTTTTTTCATTTATCACATGTTTGTTTTCTGCTATGGCTTTCTAACCTAACCTAAGGACATGACACACATCCATGCCCGAGGCATGATTCGAACCTGCGACCGTAGCGGTCGCGCGGTTCCAGACAGCAGCGCCTAGAACTCCCGCCGGCTTTTTAAAGATTTTATAAAAGTCCTAAGAGAAGAATCTATGCTCGTCACGCGTGAAAAAAATGTAAACATCTGTAGCTGGGGAGAACATAAAATGAATTTACTTTCTAATACAGATGTTTCATGGCATTATTTATTGGCGTGGTGGATCAGAAAATGGGTGTCGTTCATATTGGTGCGTTAACACACAAAAAGAACGTCACGGGCGCTATACTTTTAACTTGGCGATGTAGGAGGATAATTCGATCGCAGCTTGTCTTATAGTTCTCTGTAGCTGAATATAATGAAATTGAGCCTAACAAAAATGATAAATTTGGTATAAAAGTTTGGGATTCATTGCGCTTGTTAAGCAGTGTAAAATTGTATGTTTGAACAGCCGTCGAATTTATTTCAACTTTTGACCGTCGTTAGATGCACAAGTGATTTGGAGCACACCGTTCATCGTACTTTGTTGAACATGGAGCTCCGCAGCAGGCCACCCCTACATGTCCACATGTTGATTCAACGACTTCTCCAATCACGATTGCAGTGGGCACGGGACCATCGGCGATCAATGGCTGTTGGGATGAACCACATTTTTACTACTCTAGGTCAATTGTCGTCCCCACAAACGCCGTCATGGAGATAAACGGCGGCTCGAAACATGCAGCACACGCCGGACGCTGGCTGGTGGGACCAGTATTACGCTGTGGGAGACATTGTCTTGCGCTGGCATGTGACCTGCGGCAGTAACCGAAGACACACTGACAGCTGCGGACCACCTGCATCCCTTCATCCCGGACGGCGATGTTATCTTTCAGCAGTATAGTTGTACGTGTCTCGAATCCAGAACCGTGCTACTGTAGTTTGAGGAGCTTTGTAATAAACTCACGTTGATGTCTCAGCGGCCAAATTCGCCCGATGCTTATGCTATGGAAACTATCTGGGTCGCTATCGAGCGCCATCACCGCGTACGCAAATCAGCGCCTCGTTACTTACGCAAATTATATGACTTATGAGTAGATGTCTAATGCCAGATACCTCCACAAACCTACCAACAAACCATCAGATATCTGACATGCAGAATCAGTGATGTATTTCGTTCTAAAGAGGGAAAAACAAATTATTAAACAGGCGGTCATAATGTTTTGGCTCGTCAGGATGCTGGAGTATATCGGTTAGAGAATAAAATAAGAACAAATTATACGATAACAGATAACGCTTGTATTGCTCTAATCCATACGCCTTGGGGTTTGTAAGGGCTACAACACCAAGAAAAGTAGTAGTAACAGGTATATATATCTACTTAAACCCAAAATTTTATCACTTACAATTTGTTCTCGATATTTAAAGACGAGGGACTACAGTATACATTGCAGAGAAGACCTGTCACATGCAACCAAATACGGAGAACGTAAACGGCCGCCTTTCCAAGCTGCGTAACGTCGACGTTTATCTAGGCGATGAATTCCTAGTCGAGGGGTGATTGTGATGAGTGACACTTTATGGTATGAACGTGTGATGACAGTCTGATCATTAGCAAGACCCAGGTCTGAATTCGGAAGGGACATCCACGCAACGTTTAGATGAAGTCAACGAATTCGAATACGGAGACATGTTTAGCTAACAGAGCGAGTTGTAGTATAGCCTGGGATCTTGGTTTCACTGAAATGGAGAAATGCGTCAGCCGAATACTGACCAGCTCCGTTTCACAAAACCAGAGAAATTCAACCTCCCCCTGCGCTAAACGAGTAAAAATTTGAGATATAATGACGGAAATGACTGACACCTGTTGCTTTATGACTTATTTACTCCGCTTCTTCGTTGCTGTTATTGTAAAAGTAGTTAGAGCAGTCGGCTACCCACTTTTATATTCCCAATGGCTTGCAAATTACTTAAACTCAATATCTTTGGCTCTGTGAATAGAAATAGAGATCACTGGCCGGACAGGCATTAGGTCACTTATTTTGCGGCGTCCGTTCAGTTTTGGCTGGACATACGAGGAAGAACGAGGCACATTGAGACACAACGGCCACTCTATTCTTGGGGCTGGTCGAATCAAAACCACTCAAGTAATTTTTGCCGCTGGTGATCACTGGGATCCATTACTGTTTGACTGATAACGCTTGTTAGGGTGTAACTCAAAACCTTCCAGTCTTTTCACAGTTAAGTTTGTTTAAATATAGCTCCACTTTGTCTGATAATTTCTGGCTTTTAATTCCTTAAATCACTTGATGTCTCTTTGTGATTCCAACCATGTTTGGCTAGGTGGCCCTCCATTAAGTGTTGTGGTTTCAAACAGTTTCACACAGTGATTTTTCTTCGATATATTCGTTTTAATTTTATTTCTCCTGCCTTTCCGATAATTCACGAATCTAATTTTCGAAATCAACCCAAATATTTTTCGTGATAGCTTGCTCATAGTACCAGGCAGTGGTACATGTAGCTCATTGTGTTAAATAACCACCCAGAGGGTTTTCTTCTTAACTTAATAAAACTTCTTAACTTAAGATAATTCTCATCTAATGTTATTCCTGCCATTTAGTACGTGTAATTTCTAGGTCATTATTGAGGCACACATGGTACCAGGTAGACCGTTGAATGTCATGTGGTTTCTGTATAGGGTTCCTTTCCCTTCTCAGCTTTGTTTCAATAGCGCTGTAATTTCACTCCTGATGACGCATTAGTGAAAATAACGTGATTTAGCTGGCATTACGTACTGAGTCTGAGAGATGGTAGTGGGCTCCAATAACATTCCGGATGCACAAGTTCATAACTAAACGAATTAAACAAGCACAGTAATTAAGAAAAGTAATTAACTGGAAAGTATGGTAATTGATACAGTATTTTATTATGCTAAGAATGATGAAAACAGAAAATCGACGGTGTATATATAGCAGAGATATTTGCATTTTAAATCAGTGAGCCTCTCAGAATTTGCTCAGTGGCGGCTGGGACGAGGAAGAGGCCAGACAGGACATTCAGGGGCAGGCCCGGCTAGCGGCAAGGGCCAACGTACCCGTGGGCAACGGCGGAGGAGCGGGGGAGGGGGGCGGTGGTCCCGCCGTATCTGCATAACTCTTAATGAAAGGAGGAAATAAAGTCAGGCAGGTGTGCTTCATTTAGGAAAACGCTTATATTATCTTGGTTTTTAACAGGGGAAACTGAAGAATTTTATGGTTAGTTACAAGTAGCCATTTATCTCCCAAAATATTAAAAATACCCCATACGCCTATATCTTGTACCCCCCCTCCATACAAGCTATTGTATTGACGCCCTTGAGGAGCGGCCCCGAAATACTTCCGGTGCGATATACCGATGGGGTCTTTTACGTGGAGTCATAGGTTCAGGGATACTGAAAAAGAACCCAAAGTAAAAATTAACGTGTAGTTTCCAGGGGTGGGCACCCTTTCAGTTTGATTCATGTGGACAGACCCTCACCAAAGGAAGCCCAAGTGAAAAACAGTCCACCTTACATATTATGGCGGACGGGAGAACAGTGGTATACAGTTATTTATTACTCTCCATATTTTTTTTACTCTCGACATTAAACTGTTAATTATAAAATCTAAATCTATTTAAACAGTTCAATTTATATACTGGGTGATCAAACAGTCAGTATAAATTTGAAAACTGAATGAATCACGGAATAATGTAGGTAGAGAGGCACAAATTGACGCACATGCTTGGAATGAGATGGGGTTTTATTAGAACCAAAAAAATACGAACGTTCAAAAAATGTCCGACAGATGGTGCTTCATCTGATCAGAATAGCAATAATTAGCATAACAAAGTAAGACAAAGCAAAAATGAAGTTCTTTACAGGAAATGCTCAATATGTCCACGGTCATTCCTCAACAATAGCTGTAGTCGAGGAACAATTTGTAAACAGCACTGTAGAGCATATCCGGAGTTGTGGTGAGGCATTTGCGTCGGATGTTGTGTTTCAGCATCGCTAGAGATGTCGGTCGATCACCATACACTTGCGACTTCAGGTAACCCCAAAGCCAATAATCGCACGGAATGAGGTCTGGGGACCTGGGAGGCCAAGCTTGACGAAAGTGGCGGCTGAGCACACAATCATCACCAAACGACGCGCGCAAGAGGTCTTTCACGCGTCTAGTAATAAGGGGTGGAGCGCCATCCTGCATAAACATCGTACGTTCCAGCAGGTGTTTATCAACCAGGCTGGGGATGATGCGATTCTGTAACATATTGGTGTACCTCTCACCCGTCCCGGTAGCAGTTTTGCTGTCCAGCGCCATCTGTCGGACATTTTGTGAAATTTGTTTTTGTTTTTTTTATTCTAATAAAACCCTATGTCATTCCAAGCATGTGTATCAATTTTTACCTCTCTATCTACATTATACCGTGGTTTATTATGTTTTAAATTTTATACTTACTTTTTGATCACCCTGTACGTAAAATTAATACATTCAAGTTAGTTAAGATTCCTACCATTATAAGTCAAAAGGCTATAGGACACGACACTGCAACACTTTGGTATAAGTTCGCTCGAGACACCACTACAGTAGAGAAATCACAATACGTATTAGAATTTATCTTCACGTCTCGTTGCCGTGGAGAATGATATAGCTACAAGCAGAATTAATACTCGGTAAATTTTAGTGTCGTCGTCACTGCCACCAAGAATCGGAATAATGGAGCGACACTCCATTGTAAGGAGAGACGAGACTCGGAGGTTGGACAAATAGTTTTGCTAATGTTCATATTGTGCTACAGAAGTTGTCTCAGTAAACCTGCGTAGACAGTGAATCTAATGAACGTATTTTAAGTGTATTTGTGCTGGCCACAAACTACTGAGGATTAGACGCACGTATTTAATGAGCGTAGATTATGTCTTACATGTATGGCACATCACACGCAAGTATGGTGGTAGGTTGGGCACTGAGTACTGACAAACTGTTAACTACTCAAGTATTGTGATAATATCGTCACTGACGGTCTCTTGGTCGCAATTCATAATGAAGTGGAATTTGTCGCCAGGGAGAATATTTAATAATTATTTTCGGGTCTTCAAACTATTCCGCCAAGTTATGATACGTTCCGCAATCCAAAGAGTATTAAATGCATTTCGCCGACACAAATCAGCTGTGTTGTGAGATTTAGAAAACATAAATTCTTACTTATGCGAACTTTCATGAATGGTCTTTATGCCACAGGCTTCAGTACTCTCGCATTTGATTAGGGGGTAGTGTGAGGTGAGTTTGACAGATCAAGCAAGTGGAGCTGGCCTTCAAGGATCCAGTACTAGCGGGTACGTCAGTATCAACAGACGGGCACGCAGCCCTGTAAACTGCCGTTTACTGTGACAGTGCATATGTCCAACACTCCAGGAGGTACTGTTAGGTCAATTGAGATTTGGCAGTCTAAGTTCTCTCGCAATCGGTCGATGTAGAATTTGTCGTGTTCATTAGCAACGCTATTGTTAACTTTAGTGTAACACCTAACCAAAAGTGTATACAGGTTGAATCACCTAAGACTTGCACCTCGAAGAATGCGGAAATGGAATGTTCTAGAGATGTGCGGTTTTCGGAGAATGGATTGGTAGTAACGGGCTCGTATTAGTCGCCAATAAACATAGTGTAATAACACTTAGAAAGTTTATTTTTGTTCAAACATATATTTTTTAAAGGAAACTATGCCTATTGACGTTAACAGTCGAAAATTAAGGTAAATTGGAGCGTCAGTGGTGTCTGTTGCAGGATTCTAGTGCTAGTCGTTTACGGGGCATCGTATTTTGAAAAGTTATCACATACACACTTGTTTGGGACATCCAACCTGCATGTCTGCTAGGCACGATTTTGTTATGTTTGCTTACAGTGTGCTTGTGGGTTCCTAGAGTGCATTGGTTGGCTCTAAGCCCTATGGGACTTAACATATGAGGTCCTCAGTCCCCTAGACTTACAGCAACTTAAATTAACTAACCTAAGGACATCATACACATCCATGTCCGAGGCAGGATTCGAATCTGAGACCGTAGCAGCAGCGGGGCTCGGACTGAAGTTCCTAGAACCGATCGGCCACAGCGGCCGGTGAATGCATTGGGATTTGCTAGTTAGTTAGTATGTGACAATCTAAGCAGTAGGTCGTGAGTAAGCGATGGGATTTACCAATGCATAAAAAGCTGATATACTCGTGTATGGAGAGTCTAGGAAGAATGTAGTTCGTTCTTGTATGTACCAGGTGATTAAAAAGTCAGTATAAATTTGAAAACTGAATAAATCACGGAATAATGTAGATAGAGAGGTACAAATTGACACACATGCTTGGAATGACACGGGGTTTTATTAGAACCAAAAAATACAAAAGTTCAAAAAATGTCCGACAGATGGCGCTTCATCTGATCAGAATAGCAATAATTAGCATAACAAAGTAAGACAAAGCAATGATGATGTTCTTTACAGGAAATGCTCAATATGTCCACCATCATTCCTCAACAATAGCTGTAGTCGAGGAATAATATTGTGAACAGCACTGTAAAGCATATCCGGAGTTATGGTGAGACATTGGCGTCGGATGTTGTCTTCCAGCATCCCTATAGATCACGATACACTTGCGACTTCAGGTAATCCCAACGCCAATAATCGCACGGAATGAGGTCTGGGGACCTGGGAGGCCTAGCATGACTAAAGTGGCGGCTGAGCACACGATCATCACCAAACAACGCGCGCTAGAGATCTTTCACACGTCTAGCAATATGGGGTGGAGCGCCATCCTGCATAAACATCGTTCGTTCCAGCAGGTGTTTATCAGCCAGGCTGTGGATGATGCGATTCTGTAACATATCGGAGTACCTCTCACCCATCACGGTAGCAGTTACAAAACCAGAATCACACATTTGCTCGAAGAAAAACGGTAGATGTGGTAAATCCAACGGTAGATGTGGTAAATCCAACCCATACCGTGACTTTCTCGTCGTGCAATGGAGTTTTCACGACAGTTCTAGGATTTTCGGTAGGCCAAATTCTGCAGTTGTGGGCGTTGACAGATCCTCGGAGCGTGAAATGAGCTTCGTCGGTCCTCAACACGTTACTCAACCAATCGTCATCTTCCACCATCTTTTGAAACGCCCACACCAAATCTCCAGGCAAAAGTTCATGATGCCGATGAATTTTGTACGGATAGCATCGGAGGGTACGCCTCAGTGCCAACCAAACAATAGTGTATGGAATGCTGGTGCGACGTGCGACTACACGAGCGCTGACATCCCCCTGCATATACGAACCCGCTACAGTCTCCAACTCTTCCCGAACTGTCTCAGCATCATTACGCCTTGTGCTCGGTCGGCCAATACGGGGTCTATCATCCAAACAACCCGTGGCTTCGAACTTCGAAGTCATTCTCGCCACAGCTGCATTTGTCAACGGACCTTTACCCGTTCGAATCCCCTTCGTATGGCGATAGGATCGTAACGCTGAACTAGCACATTCTCCATTCTGATAATACAGCTTCACTAAAAGCGCCTTTTCAGGTAACGTCAACATGGTGCAACTGCTGGCGCATCTGATTTTCTCTCTCATTACAGCTCCTTTTATACACGATTGTCATACGCCGTCACTGACGTTTTGCTTTCCTGCACCATCCGTCGTACATTTTGTGAACTTTGTTTTTTTGTTCTAATAAAACCCCATGTCATTCCAAGCATGTGTGTCAATTTTTACCTCTCTATCTACATTATTCCGTGGTTTATTAAGTTTTCAAATTTATACTGGCTTTTCGATCACCCGGTATATGCGGCAAGATATCCCAGTAGATGTCAGCCATCTCGGCAGTCATTTATCATGCTCTTCAACCATTTGCGTGAAAATGACAGAGTAACACCTAGAAAACGTAACAGAAGGAAAAAAATTTCC
This sequence comes from Schistocerca americana, assembly GCF_021461395.2. Taxonomy (NCBI): domain Eukaryota; kingdom Metazoa; phylum Arthropoda; class Insecta; order Orthoptera; family Acrididae; genus Schistocerca; species Schistocerca americana. The sequence goes on from NC_060119.1 coordinate 825,534,459, forward strand.
GACAGAAGAAGGGGAAATTAATGTTGGTGTTGCTGTTGCAGCTGATCCGCACTTTATCTTCCGCGCAATCGCACGATGAAGTGGCATGACTCAGACAAGTGACCTACACATTCTCCATCGACGTAGCTTCCGTCCTTATCACATCTCTTTCCATCAAGAACTGCATGGAAACGATTATGAGAATCGTGTTAACCTCTGTACGTGGACATTAAGCCAAGATTCTCCAATTGTATCACGTATCATGTTTAATGATGAAGCGACATTTACCAATCATGGTCAGGCAAACCGTTGAAACGCCCTCTATTGATCCGTTGACAATATAGCTTAGTATTTAATTAAATCTCTGTGTACTTGTGTCAATAGGATCCTTAGTTCTTAGACAGTAGACGCAGTTGCTTAATATTTCCGTTTACTTTCTATTTAAGTTCGGTACTTGTACATATCGCGTTCCTATTTAGTTGCCCCTTCTGCCAGTTTGTCGCGCATGGGCACAGGTCAATGCCTCCTCTCCAACTACTGGCGTCAGCCTGTATTTTTGAGTGCTGACAGCTGAGCCATAAGCAAACTTTGTTTATACTTTCGCTTCGCATGAAGTGGTACACTACACCTCAGTGCTGTTAATTTTATTCCAACGAGTACAAATCAAAAGAATAACTTATACCTATACACATTACTTTATCTCAAAATACACTCCAGAAGAAAAATTACACTTAGAGTTATGTACAGTATGTACACTTATCGTGTAATAGAAATAAAAACTGCTACCTACAAAAACTTTTATATGTTTGTGAGGATGGAGATCCTTGTCTCTCCCTGTTTTCTCATAGACTAATCTCTACGTCCCAGGGTATGGTATTTTGGAAATTACGTGTGGTCCTGAATAGGGTAATTGCCACTTATTATTCAGTTTGTCAAATTCTGTGGGTTTAGGGTACGTCCGTGAGAGGACTCGTTGCCGTTCGAGAAATTGTGTAACACATTTCAGTTTCTTATTATAAATTTTCTTTCTATACTCGGCCTTGTTTTTCATGGCTTGTTTGATTTTGTCTTGTAGTGTCATTTCTGTAGTGGATACCTTTGGTGTGGGCGATTCTCACTCATTCGTTTGTTTTGTCCGGAACATCAATTCGTTAGGTGTGGAACCTGTTGAAGAATGTGGAAAGTTATTGACAACTTGCATGAAGGGAGTTATGTATTTTACCCATAGGGTGTGTTTGTGAGGGTGTGTGTCCTAATAAACCGGTTAAATTCTTTAAAGACTCGTTCTACTGGGCTTGATTCTGAGTGAAAAAAACCTTACTAATATATGCTTTATGCCCTTTGAGGCCATATATTGTTTCCACCTTTGCCCAACGAAATATGAAGCATTATCAGTTAGTAACACCTTTGGTTTACCTACTCTTCTCAAATATTTTCCCTCAATTCTTTTTCAGATATTTGTGGATGTTGCATTTTGACGGCATACATTTTGATATGTTTCGAAAAAATATCGTGTAGTGGTACTATGTATCTTACTCCTCCTTTATTTCTTGGATACGGACCAGTTATGTCCAGGGATACTACATATAGAGGGTTTTTAGTGAGTACTGGGTGTAGCTCAGTATATTTTGACACACTGGACTGTTTTGATTCTTGACATGTTGCACACAATTTTTATTTCGCCTTCTCAAATTTTGAAGATAACAAAGTGTTGAATTTTTTCAGTACATTTGCCTACTCCATAACGTCCTCATACTTCATGTGCGTCTTATAAATTCGTTGATATAATGTTTAGGAATACGCACACACCAGTGATCAGATTGTTCATGTTTCCTATGAAACAAAACGCCCCTGTACACCTGATACCATTTACTTGCCTTCCCACATTCATCTTGCTGAAGGCTTTGCATGACTTAACTCCATCTGCGATCTTGCTGTTGTATAATTTTCATTTGCTTACAAAACTTATGATAATCAGACTGTTGATTTGTACCTTGCATTAATAACATTTTGATTCCTGCACTTTGCTCTGTCAATTCACCAAATTCCTCTAAACCTTGTGGTAACCTAGACACAGGCACCTGCAATAACATTCTGACATCCTGTAATATAAATGATCTCGAAATTGAATTCTTGTAAATATGGGGGTGACTCCAAACGAAATGCACACTATTTTTGTAAAAATAGAGTTTTCGTTCTGCATGTGCGAAAATTTTACAGTGTGTAGATACATCCTTCCCGCTTGTTTTCAAACTTAGTTCAACCTGTTGCCGTGAGTGGCGGCGTCACAGCATGTCTTCAAGTTGGCTGCTACACTTGACGCTCGTCAGAATCAACGCGCTGTCATAGAATTCCTGTGCTGTGAAAACGAGACAGTGGGAAACATCAACAAGAGGTTGAAAAAGATGTTTGGAGATGCTGCTGTCGATCGCAGTATGTCTTCATGTTGGCTACTACACTTCACGTTGGTCAGAATCAACTCGCTGTCATAGAATTCCTGTGCTGTGAAAACGAGACAGTGGGAAACATCCACAAGAGGTTGAAAAAGATGTTTGGAGATGCTGCTGTCGATCTCAGTACAGTTAGTCGGTGGGCAAGCAGGTTACGTGATGAAAACGGGCACAGCAATATTGAGGATTGTCCTCGGAGCGGCAGGCCTCGGACTGCACACACTCCAATGTGCATAGAATTAACGAATTGGTGACTAATGACAGACGCATCACAGTGAACGAATTGTCACGCTACTTTGGGATAGGGGAAGGAAGTGTTTGCAGAATACTGAAAGTGTTGGCATTAAGAAAGGTTTGTGCCAGGTGGGTTCCCAGGATGTTGACAGTGGCTCACAAAGAAACAAGAAAAACGGTACGCAGCTAACTTTTGGAGCAGTACAAGAATGGTGGACATGAATTTCTTGGAAGAACTGTGACAGGTGATGAAACATGTCTCCATCATTTTTCACTAGAGACGAAGAGGCAATCAATGGACTGGCTTCATGCAAATTCACCCAAGGAAAAAAAAATTCAAACCCACATTTTGTGCTGGAAAAGTTATGGCTACAGTGTTTTTCAATTCCGAAGGACTTTTGCTTTTGGACATTATGCCAAGTGGAACCGCCATAAATTCTGATGCATATGTGACGGCACTGAAGAAACTTTAAGCTCGACTGAGTCGTGTTCGACCACATCAGCAAAAGCAGGATGTTTTGCTGTTGCACGACAATGCACGACCACATGACAGTCAAAAAACCATGGAAGCGATCACAAAATTCGGATGGACAACACTGAACACCCACCTTACAGTCCTGACCTAGCTCCATGTGACTTATCATCTCTCTGGGAAACTGAAAGACTCTCTTTGTGGAACAAGGCTTTAAGATGATAACTCCCTTGTGCACGCTGCCAAACAGTGGCTCCAACAGGGTTGGTCCGTAATTTACTGTGCGGGTATACAGGCGCTGGTTCCAAGATGGCGTAAGGCAGTTGAGAGGGATGGAAATTATGTGGAGAAATGAAAATATTGTTCCTAAAGGATGTATCTACACACTATAAAACTTTCAGACATTTAGAATAAAAGATGGATTTTAAAAAAGTGTATTTCTTTTGGAGTGACCCTCGTATGAACACCACCTAGCTAATCTACGGTGCAATAGTAACAATTTAAAAGAAGTGACACTGACTAATAATCACAGCAAACTTTGGTATTCTTACCCTACAAAAAATATTCAAACTTTTTAAATGCCCATGCTACAGCTAAACTTTCCAATTCTTACACAGAGTAAGATCTTTCTACCTCTGATAATGTGCGACTAGCAAAACTGATGACATTGGGTACTTCTTTTCCTTCTTCTTCTCGCATCTAGAACAGGCATGCCCCCAGCCCCTGAGATGAGGTATCTGTGCAGAGAGAAAAATCCTTGGACACGTCAGGATGACTATGAATGTTTGCATTGACCAATGCCTGCTTAATGTTATGAAAGTCCTCTTGATACTTATCATCCCATAACCAAGGCCTATTTTTTCGCAACAAGTTGAGCAATGCATCACTGTTCACTATTTCATTTTATTTTTTCTGAATAGCCTATTCTACTACGTCTGCGTATAACTTACAATCTCTTACAACTTCTCTGCAATGGTATTACCCTTATCTAACGTACCTGCTTCAACTTGACTGATGATATCATTCAGATTTTCATCGATCTTGTCTCTCTCATGCTGAGTCAACTTCTAATGTTGTTACCCATAAAGTAAGCTCTTTTACAGTTAGAGATACATCTTCATAGTCTTTATTTGGTTTGTTGACTAGGTGGTTACCTTTTTTACTGTCGAACACAATCGGTTCTGATTTTCCTTATCTGTTGCTCTACTCTATCATGATGGTCGTTAAAAGTATCTACCTTCTGTTTTAACTCCGTAAAGTTACTGTTAACTTCAGAAAGTACTTCATGCTTTACTTGTTTTTTCATATCATTCAATTTAGCGTCTAGTGTTTTGCTAAGTCATTGAATTTCTGTGAGACCGTGTCTTGCAAATCCTTGGATACTTGTTTTTTGTTCTTGTATCATTATATTTAGATCTTGTGTGTCTGTGTTCAGATTCTGTGTCAAATTATCAATTATGATACTCATATCTTGTTTCATATCACTGAAATTTGATACTACCTAATTTTGGGTGTATATTAAATAATAACTGCCATAGCAGTGCGTCAGTTGTACTACTGTGGTTGCTGTCATCTGTACTTTCGAAATTAATGTTTGTGTTGTGACCAAGTGGTGCTTGTAACGTGTTGTCAAAACTCTTATTGGAATCGCTCTCCAACGTTTCATTCATGAGCGGTATGTCGCTCTGGGAGATAAGTGACATTGTCTCGTCAGTTGTAAACATGTGTCGTCAAGGTTATTCTGCTGCGGAGCGTTGTCATCATTCGTCGCACTTGCGTCACTCATCCCTGACCCGCTTAAACCTTCTGCAGTAGGTATGCATGGCGCCTCAACTTCAATTGTTCAACCTCGCAATTCTACGGCATCTTGGCTGACTGCGTTTTGGCTGTTGCTATCAACAATGGACATATATTTTTCTGCCATGCTGTATGAAAGAAACAAAAATGTCACAAAAATGCTAAAATTTCAAATACTATTTATTAAACTTGATAATTGTAATTTAGGTGATGACAAAGCCTGTTTACGTCTATTATGATGCGCAAACTATTGGCTGCAATTCTTTATGTTTTACTGATGACGAGTATCACACTAAAAAGTCCCTGTAAATTTTCCACTATAAAATTCGAGGAAGGGAATAGTGAGGAAAAGGTTTCTATCTACAACAAAAGAGCCGCTACCCAGCGTAACCATGCAAGCAACTTGCGTAGCCGTCCTACCTTTGCTGCGCCGAACAAAACAGTTTTCTATGGAAAATTTTACGTCACCTGTGTCCAATTCTTATTCCTCTCCAAATTTTTCTCCTCTATTTTTGCCTTTTGCTGTACATGCTTCCCGTTGTGATTCATGCAAACAGAAAATACAGTTAGTTTTTATGACTAATAACAATGCCAAAGAAATTTCTTACTATAACAATAGTTAACGAACCCTACTTACAACCATTGCCCTGAAGTCCTAGAACTCTGGTCGTCAGTTGTACAATTGTATTATTAGAAATGTTCTGCTTGTACGAATTTAGGCTATCCCGACTTCCTCTCTTACATTTCAATTGTAGATGGAGGCAGCCGACTTCAAGGACACCACAAAGTCTCAAACATAAGAAAATCCTCCTTACTTGATTCCACTTCCATTCAATAAAAAGTGATAAATATTGATATCAAGTCTGCTATCATTTCGAAACATGTATAATGCAAAATACTCGTAGGCCGTCAGACTCCGAGCACAATATCGTAGCAGAACTTCTGCATACGAGGGCGTGAAAAACAAAATCATGTATAAAGAAAAATGAGTGATATTTCTTTTTTCATTTGTCCGCGCCTTACCGCGCATTTATAACTAAAGTCTTTGCCGATGCTTATGGTGTTTCGCTGTTCATTTTTTGATTTTAATAAATTTTAACTTTACCATACCCGGCGGGTTTTTCACCATGTACCTACACACGTGCTACAGTATATCTTCACGAATTGTTTCCAAATCGTTGGACTGGACGCAGAGCACCTGTACTTTGGCCGGCCCGTTCCCCTTATTTTACGCCTTCAGACTTTTTTGTGTTGAGAAAGCTGTGAGATGCTGACTGATTAGTGACTTACAAACTACATTCTATGATGCAATGACATATTACTGCAACATGCTTGGATATCTCCGACGAAATGCTAGAACTTGCGCAGAATCGTTCCATACGAGACTGAGAGCGTGTACTGCCGCTGCCGATGGTGATTTTTAAGACAACCTGTGATGGTCAGAATTCACATAACTAGTTATATACTTGTGTTATTCTTTAGTGCGTGCTACCACAGGTATTGTACAAGGCTCGGTGTGGGAACTTTTCAAAATACGATACCTCTTATACGGCTCGCACTACAATCCTGCAACAAACAACACTGACATTTTAATTTACCCTACTTTTAGTTTATTAGTGTCAATAGGCATTGTTCCATTTAAAAAGTTGTATGTTTGTACAAAAAATATACTTTCTAAAAATTATTTCAGTGTGTGTATAGGCTAACAATAGGAGCCCCTGACTACCAATCCATTCTTTAAAAACAGTCCATCAATAACACTTTCCATTTTTGGAATATCTGAGGTGCAACTTTTAGGTGATTTACCATGTATAAGGGATAAATTTCAGTTGCTTGATGGCATTCGTGCTGGTTCGTAGCCAAATAATTGAGCACACAACTTCGAGTTCCCACGTTGGAGTCCTCCTCTGATGACCCCAAGCTTAACGATGATGAGGATGATAAAAAGCTAGGGAGAAATGATACAAGAGTTGGGTAAGATATTACAGAAAATGATAAAGTGACAGTAAGAAATTAAACAGAAGATTGTAGAGGAAATTGGTTGAACAGTGGAGCTGGATAAAAAAATTAGTAACATCTTGGGCAAACAGGAAGAGGAGATTAGGCGGTGGCAGGCTACAATGTGGATTAAGGAAGAAAAAATAATGAGTGTAGAGGGGTGGATAGCCAAGGTCGAAACACAGCTTAGTCAGAACCTGATGATAGAGGAGAACGTGTGCAGTGTGGAACAGAGTGCTATAGAGCAGAAAGGTTCAAATGGCTCTGAGAACTATGAGATTAACATCTGACGTCATCAGTCCCCTAGTACTTAGAACTACTTAAAGCTAACTAACCTAAGGACATCATACACACCCATGTCCGAGGCAGGATTCGAACCTGCGCCCGTAGCAGTCGCGCGGTTCCGGACTTAAGTGCCTAGAACCGCTCGGCCACCGCGGCCGGCAGAGCAGCAAAGGCAGACTAATCGTGTCGATAGAGATTGAAATGCATAGTGGGAAAAGACAGCAAAAATGCGGATGAAGTTAAGTATAAATAAGCAGTCGAAAGACTCACTATTAGTAACAAAGGGGCGATCGAACAAGAAGTGCGCATTGTGAGAGAGGACTCTGCAAGTGCGAAACGCATTCCTGTTTCATCCACCGAGGAAGTAAGGTCCCTCTTCGGATTTCGGAAGAATCAAGAGGCAATAAACAAACGACAGAACGAGAACACTCACGCAACTGTCAATGACTACAAAACTTTTAAAGAATGTTGCTCGAATGTTAGACCTCTGGGGCAATGGAAATGATAGTCGTGATGGAGCTCCTGATAGAGAAAGCTGCGTGCGCGAACTGGGAGATGCAAGTAAGGTTGCGAGCTGGGATTATGGAGTATTATTTTTCTCATCACGTGCAAACTGGTGCGATTCACCTGGCGTTCCTCTGTGAGTTCAGCCGCGTGGGGCATCCATACAGGGTTCTGATATTTTTAGTTTGTTGTCGTTAGTCTTTCGCATTATCCACATAGTGGGATAAAATCAGTCGTTTCTCCATAAGTACGTTAGGCGTTCGGGCATGCAATAATTCTTTCATTATCCTGTAACTCCTGGACCACATACAAGTGATTAGTTTGGATTATTGAAAAAGAATATTAAGTTTTCAAAGAGGATAGGGCCTGAAAATTATAATTCTGTGAACAAGCCTAGGGTCGGTGGTATTTCTAGGAATAAATATTGAGATAACTTCACGGATAAACTTTTACTGAAAGCTTAACTATAACGTTCCCTTTTCTTAAGTGATGCTAATGAGTAAAACGAATGTTCCTTAGGGCTGACCCACTGTTCTTGCACACCAGGACCTATAATTAAATAAAATATTCTATGTTGTTATGCACACGAATAGCGGTTGAGCGAACTGTACGAAAAGGAGAGGCGTTCGCACTTTGAAAATGGCATTTAGCAACCCGACAGATCAGTTTTGTTAGAAATCAGGAACAATTGTTGTTGCAACAAAGTAAGGGATATACGAGTACAATTCCACCATCGGCGCTCCCAATTAAATCACACTGTAAATGGTTTATATGTTTTAATTATAGATGGAGTAAGTCATTGCCTGTATTCGCTTCATGTCGAACACATTTATCTTTATGTGTATGATGATCATTGAACTGCAGCGCCATGAAGGGTGGTAAACAATTTTAAATATTGCGCTTAAACAGCGCACTACAAACAATAAATGAGTCAATTTGAAAGTTACTTGGGGGTATGCAGGTTGCGATATTTAATACACACAGATATCACTCTCGGCAGCATCAACGACTTTCACCCAGCTAGGCATAGAATAAACGAGTAATTGGGTGACAGATGAGGGTACTTTAAATGCGAACATTTTAGGTTAGGCTTTACCGTGACTGTTACTGACATTAAATGAAACAACAATTTTAACTGTTACCAGTCACCGTTTTATTTATTTCCACGACGCGTTTCAAAGGTTTAAACCTCCATCGTCTGGTGGATTTACATTATTTAGTATGACATTTGAGTGTATGTTGTGTTACTATTTTTGGAGGAACTTGTGGAACTGCCTAGTGGAGAAACAAGACACTATTTCAGAACATGGTTTTAGATTTCCTCTAACAAAAAATTAAACTGATATCTAATGGTAAACATAAAATAAGTGGTGGTGGTGGTGGTGGGTAGTGTTTAACGTCCCGTCGACAACGATAAAATAAGTAAAATAGAGTACCTCCAGTCGTCACAGGTTACTATTCGCTGTCGTAACACATCACATGTATGCTATCACATTTGTAAACAAATATGGCGTCTGGAATCTGTTGGGTGCAAGGTTCCTACAGCAGAAGAGAAGACATAATCGCAATGTATATAGGATATACATCGTAACAACATTATTACAGAATAATTATTTAAAGGATTAGATGAGGGTACATCATTCCATTCATTTTCAATTCTGTGCCGTAGTTCATGAGTCATAATGACTGGCGATCGGTGGTGTGACAATCTTTCGGCAAACCAATGACCAGCTGTTTTCAGTAAGTTGCCGTTCTAGATACCGTGCTGGATAGAGCAAGAGTTGAACACCATCTGTATCTAGGTAGGTCAGGAGAGTTCTTCTGCCATGCAGTCTTGCGTTATCTTGTTGAAAGATACGGTCACACACAGTCACCAGCCTTAAAACGTTAGAAACAAAACGCCGGCAGTGCAAACTACTGGGTATATTAGCCAGAAGTGATCATTTTGTGTACCTAATGGCACCCAATATCATCATGTCAGATGTTAAGCACATATGATGAATGAAACCTGGCAACACTCATTCCCCACAGCGGCTGCACACGTCGATATGTGCATCATGATGTCTTACTGAGGACTGTTACTCACTGTATTCAGTGTTGTCTTTTGTACGCGCGTTGTTGCCACGTCAAAGGAAGAGGAAACGATGGTTCCCTGCTGACGGCCAGTGATGCTCCAGGTGCTGTCGCACTGTCGGTGCGGATATCGTGCTGAAAACCAACGCATTTATTAACTCTAGGTACGATATACTGCCCCTCTGGCACTAGTTGCACGTGGTAACTGAGGCGTTGATTATAGCTCTCCTGAAACACACAGTTCCATTTTTGCATGGCAGTAATGCGGCCATGGGTAACCCGAGTATCAAAAATTAAGGGACGAAACACTGCTGTGTTGACGGGCCACTATCGGGACGATGTCGAATTCCGCGACACGTGCCGGTATTTCTTTCCCCTTCTTACACAAGGTATAAAAGTCTTGTCACAGACAAACACCTTCCAAATGCATTTTCCGAATGAGAAACCCTCTGCATAATCTTTCCTTACATGCAGAACGTAGATGGCGTTAATTGTATCTGTTTTACGAGTTTCGCTGAATATTAATCTTTTTCATATCCACTGCTAAGTGGCACTGCTTGGATAGTACTGGCAGGTGACATGAAAAAAAATTTTTTTTTCGATTGTGGCGAATACCATGTCACTGAAACTTCAGCCCAGGCTACTTCCTCATCCGTGGTTCTGTCGTCTGTAGATGTGCTGAAATGTTCATCACAATATAATCGTTTGACGTGAAGGGAATAAATGGGTGCTGTTATAAGGATTAAGGTAACACATTTCTGGTGAAATCAACTCTAGTCTGAAATCTGTTCTCTCTCAGGGCTTCACACGTCATTCTCGTTCAAAAATCTGAGTAGCTATCGCCGGCAGCACTGCCCAGGACTAATGATCGCTCTCTCGTGAGTACAATCACATTCTTTCCTGTTCAGTCAACAGGTCACAGCAGACATATACGAATACAGTATTACAGTAGTTAAAAAAGTGGCCTAAATTGTGCGCTCAACGTGCCGTTTGCATTATTACGCAGGACACAAATACATGCACGTCCAGATAATTGCTTTTTACTTCATAAATAAAACTTTTTAACTTCACGTCCCGCTCCATGCTACGACGAGCGCCCAGGCTTCCATTACTCTACTGACAGATGTTCCTGACATTCTATCTTTTTGTTGCAACCGCTGCCGATCGTCCACCAAAGAAACTAATGCGACGGTAGTGGCTGACCGCCGATATATACAACGATATACAGCTTACACATCTCATGGGATTTGTTGGTTGTTACAAAATGTGTTCGTGAAGCTGCAGTTTTAATGGGTAACAATGTAGATAACCAAAAGTACGAAGTTAATTTCGAAAAGACGTACAACGTAAATGACAAATCTCCTTCGAGTATGTTGTTGAATATTTCTTTTGAATGCTGATCTGCTGCTACAAACTGTATGAAATGTATTGCAATTATATTCCAGATGGGCCGATTTTCTATGTATCTTTCATTTACTGCATAATAGCTTGATTGCACACTGAGGTGTCAAAGAAACTGGTGCAGGCATGCGTATTCAAATACAGAGATATGTAAACAGGCGGAAAACAGAGCTGCGGTCGGCAACACCTATATAAGACAACAAGTGTCTGGCGCAGTTGTTAGATCGGTTACTGCTGCTACAATAGTACATTATCAAGATTTAAGTGTGTTTGAACCTGGTGTAGTAGTTACAGCACGAGCGAAGGGACACAGCATCTCCGAGGTAGCGATGAAGTAGGGATTTTCCCATACGAACATATCACGAGTGTACCGTGAATATCAGGAATCCACTCGAACATTAAATCTCCGACATAGCTGCGACCAGAGAAAGATCCTGCAAGAACGGGACCAATGACAGAAGAGAATCGTTCAATGTGACAGAAGTGCAACTCTTCCGCAAATTGCTGTAGACTACAATGGTGGGCCATCAGCAAGTCTCAGTGTGCGAACTGTTCAACGAAACATCATCGATATGGGCTTTTGGAGCCGAGGGCCAACTCGTGTACCCTCGATGACCGCACGACACTAAGCTTTACGCCTCGTTTGGGCCCGTCAGCATCGACAGTGGACTGGAACATGTTGCCTAGTGGGACGAGTCTCATTTGAAATAGTATCGAGTTGATGGGCGTGTACGGTTATGGAGACAGCCTCATGAATCCATGGACCCTGCGTGTCAGCAGTAGACTGATCAAGATGGTGAAGGCTCTGTAATGGTGTTGGGCATGGCAGTTAGGGTAATATGGAGCCCTGCTACACCTACATACGACTCTAACAGGTGACACGTACGTAAGAAGCCTGTCTGATTATCTGCATCCATTCATGTCCATTGTGCATTCCACCGGCAATTTCAGGAGGACAATACTCTACTGAATTTAAACACTTCCGCTGGCAACCAAACTCCCCAGACGTGAACATTATTGAGCATAACTGGGATGCCTTGCAACGTGCTGTTCAGAAGAGATCGCCGCTCTTCGTACTCTTACGGATTTACGGACAACCCTGCAGGATTCATGGTGTCAATTCCTTCCAGCACTACTTCAGGCATTAGTCGAGTCCATACCATGTCGTGTTGCGGCACTTCTGCGTGCTCGCGGGGGCCCTACGCGAGGTTAGGCAGGTGTACCAATTTCTTTGGCTCTTCAGTGTATTTACGTAGCAATTGAAAATGAGCCTTGCTTGAAGACGATAGCAATAAATAAAAGATGAATAAGTGAGCAGCTCTGGTGGACTATCATTACAATGCGTCTCATATAGTACGCAGCTTTATATTTTGCTCACATTCCTGCATAAGCTAGGAGTTTTTGTTTTGTATTTAAACATTATTCTTGAGTTTACAATGTACTACAATATGGTGAAAAGACGAAGTAGCTAACAGCCCATGGATTTATGCCGCTACACACAAAAGTTTGTGTCATATGGGTCACAGCAGTCGATATTTCTTGTTTGCAACAATATTCATTTCTCCTTTTTTTGGAGAAATTTTGAACATCTAGTACGTAGGTTCTGCTGCACTTTTGGGTGCCTTAAGTTATTGTTTGTTCTAGGAAAGGAGAACGACTATAAATTGGGGCTGGCTGGAGTGCCCGAGCGGTCCTAGGCGCTACAGTCTGGAACCGCACGACCGCTACGGTCGCAGGTTCGAATCCTGCCTCTGTCATGGATGTGTGTGATGTCCTTAGGTTAGTTAGGTTTAAGTAGTTCTAAGTTATAGGGGACTTATGGCCTCAGAAGTTACGTCCTATAGTGCTCTGAGTCATTTGAACCATAAGTTGGGAACAGTTGTCACAACGCACTACCCTTTACAATGAATGCTAACAGTGACGATACCACCTTGAGTGCAGGATATACAAACATGCCAGACAGTTCAACCGTATATGTTGATTTTGAAGACGAATCAGGAATTTTCTTAAATAACAGCAGCTTCCGAGCATCGAACTTGGGTATTCGATATGTAGCTCAAGAATGGAGTTTACCGCACCAAAATTTAGCGATCAACTAGTAACAATCTAAATCAATTATTTGAATTCTTCAGGGGAATGGATAAACAGTAAAATAGTGATATTAAATACAAAATTAAAGACCTTAAACGGTAAAATGCCGAAATCAAACAGCAAGCTAATCGACGGGAAGCAGAAAAGAAAGCACAAGATTTGAGAGAAGCATCAGAAAAGCGCGAAAGGAACTAATCGGTATGTTCACAGAGAAACAGGATGAATTCCGTAAAGAAGCTCAAATCATAAAATGAAGCATTAAAGTCTAAGCATACCGCGTACAATAAAGTTCTACTCAATCAGCTTGAAGACAAAATCAGCGTGCAGATCACGATTGTAAAGAATAATTGTTGGCTGCGTGAGCAGTCACGGAGTACGAGCGCTATTAGGAAGGTAAGGAACGATCCAGCACGAAATGGTAACCCTAATTCTCCACACAGTCGCCATTCCGACTTCTGTCGCAGTGTTGTGCCAACGATTTGATACCCTCGTCATGGCAGGCAACCTCCTGTCCTTCCCAACAATTTTCTACGTCGGACTGCAGCTCGTTGTCTGTGCCAAAATGTTTTCTTCATAACCAGCGGTTCATTTCAGTAGAGATGAAAACCATAGGGTCAAAGGGAGCCAAGTCCTGGCTGTAAGGTGGATGGTCAAATACGTGCCATCAGAAACGCTGCAGGGCAGTGTTCATTGCCCCCACAATGTACGTCCTAGAACTGTAATGGAGAAGGAAATGCGTGACAGTTACGCCATGTGGAGTTGCATGAGATCAGGCGAAAACTCTCACCAGGCCCTCATTCTTGGAGTGAGAGACTATTTTGTAGACGTCTTTGCGCGCTCACTGTGCGCTCAGAACTAAGAAATGCAATGTGACGCTGTCTACAGGCATAGTAGAGTCTCTGTCCAACATATGTGTTCAAAGGGTCATCAGATTATCACTATTGTTTCCATTTTACGACCCTTCTTTCCTTACTTTCCGAATATAGCTCTTAAAACAGTAGCTGATATTTAAGGGCAATCCGCGAATCTGGTCACTAAATTGGAACCCACTTTAGAGGAAAACATACTACAAGCAAAAATTATAATATGGCACAAGAGAAATGCCGCGATATGATAAGTCATTGTATTTTGTATACATCTTGGTAGTCAAGTGAAAACCACGTACCCTTCACATCGGGACCATAGAATGGTTCCATTCAGAAGTAGTCGCCGCACATGTTAAGTACTTACCTCACTGGGAGACGAGACGATCAATTCCTATTTCGTTGAATGCGGTCGGACGGTGACTGATCCACAACTGCACCCACTCTTACGCTTTCTCGTATGACTAAAACCGATATACGCGGATGTTTTTCTTCAGGCTGCCAAGATCTGAAAATCACACGGTGAAAGATCCGTGCTGTACAGGGGATGCTGCAGTGTTCCCCAACCAAATCGCTGAAGCGTAGTCTTCGTTCGATTCGCAGTGTGGGGGTGGACGTTATTGTGCAACAGGATGCTTTCTGTACTCGATGAGCTGCTGGAGCGTGCAACCATAATCAGTGCGTAGTGCTATGAGGTCACTTTGCAGACACTGCGACGTGCCGTAAGTCAAAACACCCAGGAGTACTTTCTAACGGAATCATCCCGTTGCACATTAACATACCGTTGCGCTACCTCTACCATCCGTAGTGAACAATTTATTAATTGCTCTAAAAAAACAATCACCAAAATCAGCTTACAGATTTCGGTTACTCTGTGGGTGGAGAATTATCATATAATGTCTGTAATTACCTAAACGTTTTAATTCACAAGTGAAATGTTAGATTCATCAGAGTAAAACTAAAATGCAAATTGTGGCTAGAGCAGTGGTTTGTTTCTCATCAAACGGTGCCGAATCTGTCACCTGCTTTCATATTCATTAATTACTTCTCGAGTCGTCCTTTGTTTCTGACCCTGCGTGATGACCCATTAGCTCATCACACATTGTGGCATTCTTGATAGAGTTCGTAACACGGTTTGTTGTTCACAATAGATATGCAGTTCCACTCGTACTTAAAGACTGGCAAATAAATATGGCCGCGCGGGATTAGCCGAGCGGTCTAGGGCGCTGCAGCCATGGACTGTGCGGCTGGTCCCGGCGGAGGTTCGAGTCCTCCCTCGGGCATGGGTGTGTGTGTTTGTCCTTAGGATAATTTAGGTTAAGTAGTGTGTAAGCTTAGGGACTGATGACCTTAGCAGTTGAGTCCCATAAGATTTCACACGCGCAAATAAATATGGAGAAACGCTTTGTCCACTATGTTATAGCAGCAAACATCTGGCCATAACCTTCTCGCTTCATATTTGTGTAAGAAATAGACCAATACATTTCAGTCGCTGGTCGTGGGGAAACTTACTATCTATATGCAACAAGTATTTTCTTGTCTTCAGGGAAAATAAAGGTCAAGAAATAAGTTAAACTATCTTCCGATGTCATATTCTGTGAGGGCTCTCTTACTTCTGGATGTACTATTTGCTAATTTATCGCTCTTACAGATCGATAACTTTGCATTAACAAAGTATGGTTCACTGTCCTATGCCATACAGAATATTACAAACATATTTCTCTTTAGTTCTCCTTAGTTATCATTGCCTGTGACCATAAATGTCTAAATTTTTACTACGAGAGGAGCCGTCGTAGTAACATTTCGCGATTTTTATTGTCCGTTTCTAGCTTAACAAATATGATTTAGCCAGAAAATTTCCAATATTCATTTGTGTTATCCTTCGTGGATCTCTATTTGTGTTATGACACTGTTGAATTTTCGCTAAAGTAATGAAATCGAAGCTGTATACTGAACTCTATTCTGTAAGTCCTGTTCGGAAAACTTCCAAGAGAACTGCCCCTCACCCTGGTCCTCAAGGTTCGTTAGGAACGAAAATTCAATGTCAAAATATTTCATCAAGTTGCATTGGCAGCTGCGCAGGCGGAAGCCACTTCGGAGCCCTACTGGTAGGTGGCACCGTAACTGCTGGACAGGTAGTACCAACATTAGCTGCCGCAGCCGGGTTGCGAGAGTCGAAAGGCAACAGGTCGTCGAAACTGAGCACGCGCTCTCCGTCCAAGAAGTGGCGGTAGCGCTGCGAGACGGATGTCGGGTCTTCGATCCCGTCTTGCTGCACCCGCACGAGCACGGCAACCAGAATACGTGTCGGACACGTGTCACGGCACGTCACCTGCAAACGGTGTGAAACATAGTTTACACTAACAGACTGAGATTCTTCTGCAGAGTAGTACAATACGTCTCTTTCCTAACATTTGTTATGTGCCTTGTATATTTATGATCGTGTTTTGTTTCTCAATTCATACTAATCGTCCTTGAAAACCTATGAAGCAATGTACAACCTATGGTAGAACATACTTCGATAGAATTTACGACCAATCTTTACAAAACGACGTAATCGATTGCTCAAAATGTAAACATTTAACGCATTGCTAGTCTTCAGTATAACTTGAAATAATGACCTATGTAAATATAATAACACCTTAGCATTAGGTTTGCCATTACTGTAGGGAAATTAAATATTCAATGTTCTTTAATAAAACTCTCATATTTAAGCAGTAACTGTTGAAAATAATCATTTTATGAAATCTGGAGTTGGAAAGCTTCGCATTTTACCAAACAATTTATTCAAACTATGTAGTTATTTGGTGCTCAATTTGTTATCACTTTTAAATCAACTTGAACGAAGTTCTCTACATTGTAAATCATAAAGAACTGTAATTACAACAATACTGCAAAAAATCTTGATTTTTAAGGATCTATATAAGGACCAATATTAGGCCAAAGAATAGTGGTAATAGTTCCCAAAGTTGTTAAGGGTTAGTAAGGCGTTGCAACTTTTGTGAGATGTTCGAAGTGACAATTACTAATAAATGCAAAAAATATAAAACTTAGTTTCAAAAAAGCGTCTACACGTATTTCCCGAAAAATACAGTCGTCACGAAGAGATACCGGAAAAGTCATATTTCCTTTATTATTGTGGTGTTTTTTCAGAATATATATGAGGTCGAGTGTCAGAGTGTGAAAATATAACTCCTTTGTTATAACTGCTGTAATTCTCTTTGAGGAACAACAGTCTTTTTTCCGCTAGGGATTAATTAAATTGGAAAATTTTGCGTCGTTACTTACTGAAGTAACTGGAAGCTTTCGATTGTAACAGGAATCAAATAACGCTATACCCGCATAGCGATACTCAGTTTCAATGAACGTTCCACAAAGTGAACAAAGGATAAAGGAAGATTAATTAAAATCGTACGTTTGACATGACATGCTGAAGAAGAGCAACCAGAGATTCAGAAGAGGATTTTAGATTAAACACGCGCTTCTCGCTCAATAACACAGCGGGGGGTTGCAGCTTTTTTGTGAGTAATTGCTCGTAATATTCCACTGAAATGATTCTGTTTTACTCGGAAAAACTGAATTTGCAGAAGGTATCATGCACAATAGGAAGGACACTCTAGGGTACTATTTACAAATTTTATTTTAGAGGCATAGCAATGATCCGTTTGGTGTTGTAATGCGACGAGGGAGCATGCTTGAGTGCTGTGAACAGTATGCCGAAGAATTTCATTAAAAAATCCACTGATTGTGTAACGATCACTTCCTTGAATAAGTAAACAGTAAGTTGTGAACAGTAAGTAAATCGATCTGGACGTTATATTCTTTATTTTGGCTTTATCACCCTCACTCGGTGTGGATGGACGTCGTGTGTGCTGTCAGCAGGAAAACATTCAGTTCTTTAGCTTGTGCCAACTTCTTCACCTCACAGTAGCACTTATATCCACCATTATTAGTTGGAAGTATTCCAGTATCTGATTCGCACTGCAGGTTTTACCATCTTAATACAGGTCCTACAATCCTGACCCTTCTTCCAGTGTTCTCCACATTTTCCTTTCTTATCGATTCTGCAACCCGACCTCTTTATTCCCTATCTTACTCGTCCATATAATTTTCAACGTTCTTCTACAACATCAAATCTCAAAGGTTTCTGTTCCTTACTTTTCTGGTTTTCCGCACTCCATGATTCACTACCATACAACGCTCTGCTCTAAGCCTATATCTTCAGAAATTTCTTCCTTAAATTAAGGCCCATCTTTGATACTGGCGGACTTCTTTTGGACAGAAGTGACCTTTGCGCCTCTTATACACCGCTCTACAAAAGTTTGGAATATTATCGTAAAATGTGGTCTGAGATACTAGCGGTCTCGTCCTAGGTACTTCATGCACTATCCAGTTAGAGTCCACACACTGAATGGTGTTTACTACTGGGATGCTTCGTGGTCGTTTCCCTGTCGCTTTAACATACCACTGCCGCAGCGGCACACCACTATCATTCAACATCAACAACACCTTCATTCAGTTTGTGTTCAACACCGCAGTAACGGCCCGTGTATAGGCATACAGCACTCTGATAGAGTCAGGATAGTCGCTTTACTTTCAGCTGGTCATACACAGCAAGATGTTGCCTATCGGTTAGATGTCACTCAAAGCGTTGTCTCCAAGGCGTGGAAAAAGTACAGAGAGACCGGAAATGTTAACGACAGACCTCTAAGTGGTCCTCCTCGTATGAGAACACCAATGAAGAGTCGTTTCCTCCAACTATCGGCTTGCAGACGCCCAACATCACTACATGTGTTAGGGTTTGGAGAAGCGCTAGACGACACCAGGAACGCCGATACGATCGGGAAGTGCATCCGTTCGTAGGTGGAAGTGTAATGTTCTGTGTGGCAGTAATGATGGGATGGCGGACCTCGCTAATTCCCATCGACGACAATTTGACTGGCCCTCCATACCTCCAAGAAGCCCTACAAACGATTGCAAGGCTGCTACAGGCATGACGTAGGTGACAACGTCATCCTAGTAGATGACAATAAGGACCGCACCTTACTCTAGCAGTATCTTGATATCTTCAGAGATGCAACGTCAGCCGAATGCAGCGGCCAGTACAGTTCCCAGACATAATGCAACTGATTACGGAAGTGACCATCGCAGAGCATCCGAATGCATCCTACAAGCTTCAGGACCTCACCGAAGTTCCCACTGAGAGATGGGACCTCTACCCCCAGATAAACTTGATTGTCTTATTCAGAGCGGTAAGTGGAAGAACTCATCCTTGTGCAGGGAGGACACACTTACTACTAAAGAATTATGATCATTATCATGATATACAGATTTTCACAGTTTTCGTTTTCAGGACGTACACTTGGGACAGAGCATGCATTTTTTTGAGTAACGATTTTTTGTGCTTTCAGAGTCGTCCTTGTTGTCAGAAGGAATTATGTTTATTTTCTTAATAAAATATTGTGCAAATTTCAATGGACGTACTATAAGAAGGCATTGTTGTAAACTCTATGACACTCCAAACTTTTGTTGAGGTGTGTAGTTTTATTTTATATCCTCCATGCTGCTTCTGTCACGTGTTATTTTGCTTGTAATGTAGCAGTTTTTCCGTAACTTTATCTGCTTCATTCAATTTTGATACTGAGTTAATTGCCAATCTAATTTCTGCTACTTCTCGTTACCTTCGTCTTTCTTCGATTTACTCTCAAGACGTATTTTGTTTCCATTACGTGTTTAGTCCGTATTTCTTCCTTACTTTCACTGAGGATAGCAATGTCTTAATCTTATCATTTGATATCCTTCACCCTGAATTTCAATCCCGCTCATCAAACTTTGTATTTTTTTTTTTTTTCATTGATGTATAAATTGAACAGCAGGTGCAGAAGACAGCATCCCTGTTTTACACTCTTTCTCATAAGAGCACTTCGTTCTCGGTCTTCCATTCTTAAAGTTTCTTCTTCGGTATTGTGCATACTGTATATTATCCACCTTTCCATCTAGCTTACGCTTGTTATTTTCTCGGAATTTCGAGGACGACATATTGATCGTCATCGTCTCTTTTCCCATTCCCATTTTTCTGTATATTATTCTTGTCAGAAACGTGGATGCATGAGACGTGAAGCTAATTCTGCGGTACTTCTCGTACTTATCTCGTATTACTATCCTCGGAATTGTGTGCTTCATATCTTTCGAAGTCTGTTGGTATGTCTCGATTCTAACAGATTCCACACTCCAACTTGAGGAGTCGTTTGATTGTCACTTTTAATTTTAACACAGAACACAAAGCTTTTGCCATCAACTCACGTATATGCACTCTAAGATAAAAAACGAGACATCACGAAGAAATTATCCGAAGGGGGCGGAAATCAGTAAATGTGATGTACATGTACAGACAAACAAATGATTAAAATTTCAGAATAATTGGATAATAATTGAGGAGAAAATGCTTCACAATTCGAGCAAGTGAACAACGCATTGGTCCAACTCTGCCCCTTATGCAAGAAGTTATTCGGCTTTGCATTGATTGCAACGCATTTTGGCTGCGGCATAAGAAGCTTCCCCAACTTGGATCTTTAGATTTAGAATGGCGATGGAGCCTTGCAGATCAGTTGTATGACCAAAATTATGATATTCAGATACCTATCTGTTTGTACCACCATCCATCATCCACACATGCAACACACCAAATTGCAGCGAGACGAATGGAGTGCATCTCTCTTGACATAAAAACTTACACGCCACAGGAATGTAATCGAATTTCAAATTTTATAATAACACATGAAAGGTTACAGTTTGTGAATTTGTTACTTATTTCACTCCGCAGCTCGCCGCCGGTTGGAAAGACGTTCCACCCTCCAGTAGAGTCGATACAGTTACCATTTACACTAAAAGTGGCGGGACCTGACCTCTGCCCTCGCTACATGAAGTTGTTCTTTCGTTTTTTTCTCTCGAACTAATGGTTCCTTTCACCTCTCCTTCTTTGCCATCGTCGTGTGCCCATCCCCTGCGCCTTGAATAGAGAGTGTGGGATGAGGAAGTAAATGTGAGAGAGAAATGGTGGCACGTCTACAGAAACTCAAGCTAGCGCTTGCTCAAGGAGACAGACGTCCACTGCATTGACGATGTGGCAATGTCGCCATGGCGGGTCGTAGAACGCTTGCCGACAACAGCACACGGTCCGGTGCTTCAACACTTATAGTAGCCTTGCCTAGTACTTAGTTTGCTGTCTGTCCTTAACACAGCTTCTCTATCTGCGTGTTTGTATCACCAGACAAGTTTGCAGCATAATATTCGTCCATCAAAAGCCCCGTGCAACGAATTATCTAGCAGCGATACACATTGCAGGTTTATGATAAGGTAAATAGCCATGACAGATGAAAGTTGATAATATTCTAACACACATGATATGCATTTCCGTTTTTGTGGTTGTGTAACGCAGTTTTTACTGCTTACACGTTTTACCCGACGTCATCAGCTGTACTGACCCAGATGTTACGCATACGTCACGTAGGTTCCTAACGCGGTACTGTCAAATATTATAAGTCATTTACTGTAAAGGAATTCAGCAACAGCTGACCGAATTCTTATTCCAGCAGCCAAGAATACACTGCTGATTACGTGTCAGCTGTAGTTGTAATGATTTGTCTTTAATTTCAAACGTTAGTTGCCTATCTCGTCAGCAGAAGCAGCCGATATTCAAGTTTCTCGTACTCAGTCTTTCGAGCTGGGCAATTCCCTGGAACATTATTGTTGCTGTTGTTGTTGTTATTGTTGTTGGTAGTCTAGTAATCGTCAACACAGAGAGTGAATTGAAATGGCTTCCAACGAGACCAACGGATTTTTCATTTAAACACCTTTCCTAGTAGGGAATGTTGACCTCCAACAAATAGGACATCTAACGTCGTGTTACAACTAACTTATCTCCCCTTTTAGGCAACAAGTGTCAACATTGTCTAATCTTTATGATTAGATTCATCCAGTCTGCGCACCTAATCTTCAGCATTAGCATTTCACACTAATTACCTAATTATATTAATTTCACACTAATTATCCCCTCCTCGTGCGTGCTCTTTATCAGCCACGTTTCACTTTCAGATAGGACTACACCCGCATAACAGAATAAGAAATTATTTTCTTACATTTGAATTTGTATTAGACTTTAACATATTTGTCTTTTACGGAAAAGGTTTTCGTGCTGTTGCCGCTTTAGTTAAAGAACCTCTTTACCTGTACCGTCTTCACTTAGTTTTTCAACAGAAATACCTCAATTCTTCAACTATTGTTAACATCCCATTTAGCAGTCTAATATATCCAGCATCAAGTAACCTAATTACTGTACTCTCCGCTACCCTTACTTTACTTTTACTGGTATTATTTTACAGCTTCATTTTGAAAATCCATTGTTATATTCAGTTAATCTTCCAAGTGCTTCCCCGCTTCTGACAGACAGCCTTTTAATTCCTTTTTCTAGTTTAAACTTGGATTCTTTTACTGTTTGTTATACATATAGACTGCATGATACAGGAGGCATGTTTCGATACTGTTTCTTTAGCTTTAGCTTCTCTTTGTTATTCTTAGACTATCGTAACTGTAATCTGATTCCGTCCAAGTTGTAGGTGACATTTTGTCCCCTACATTTTATTTCTTGTAACTTCACAATTTCAGGAAGTGTATTGCAATGAATTTTTTCAAACGTTTTCTCTAAATCTAAAAATGCTATAAATATAGCTTTGCTTTTTTCCCTATCTGTCTTCTAGATTAGAACACAGTGTTCGTATTGCCGCGATTTTTCCATATTCCCTCGGAACTCGAACTGAGTAACTCAGGAAGCGGATTACCAACCACTCCATTGTTTTGTAAATAATGGGGTTATCATTTTGAACGAGTGACTTAATAGCCTCATAGTTCAATAATACACATGTCAGCATTTGCCTCCTTTGATACTGGTATCACTAGAAACTACTGACAGTTTGGAGAATTTCACCGATCTCATATATCTTGTATACCCGGCGGAACTGTTTAATCATAGCGTGGCCTGCTAAAGATACTAATAATTCTGAGAATATCTACTCCAGGTGCCTCTGGACACGGTCTTTCAGTTTTCCGGCAAATTCTTCTTCTCTCTGTGTCACTTCCTCCTCTTTGTCCATAACACCATCATCTCTCTCTTCAAACTTATTTCCGTGATGTAGCCCTGCTACATAATCCTTTATCTTTTATTTCTTCTCTCCTGTGCATGGTACTGTTTTGGCAAGTGAGCCCTTCACGTTCATACAACCGCATTTCTGTTCTCCAAGACTTACGTTAATTTGCTATAAGAGGATTCTTAACGCCGATACATCTTTGCGCCTCTCCAACCATTCCTGATTTACCAACAAGAACTTTCTATCAATCGCTTCCTCTGTTGCCATGCATCATTTGAACCTTTGATGACTCTCCCTTTCACAATGTAAATTTAATGTATCCTGTAATGTCTAAGGCTGTATGCAGGGTACGGTCTCTGTGTCTAGTTTATCCTCTGCTGCTTTACTTATTTCATCCGTCAACGTCACCTTTGCTGCGCGGGGTAGCCGCGCGGTCTGGGGCGTTTTGTCGCGGTTCGCGCGGCTCACCCCGTCGGGGGTTCGAATCCTCCCTCCGGCATGGGTGTGTGTGTTGTCCATAGCATAAGTTAGTTTAAGTTAGATTAAGTAGTGCGTAAGCCTAGGGACTGATGACCTCAGCAGTTTGGTCCTATAGTCCTTACCACAAGTTTCCAATTTTTACGGTACCTGTTTCTTCCGTTTCAATAATTCGTTACTTAATAATCCTCTTGAAACTTTTGACAATCTGTGTCATCTTATCCAAGTCCCATCTTAATTGCCTACCTGTTGATACTTTCTCCAGCTTTAATCTGAATTTTCTACGTAATAAACAATGATGACAATCTACGTTTGTCTCCGGGAAGACTGCGCAGTTTTAATCCTAGTTCTTCAATCTTTGTCTTATCAGTATATAAAAAAATCTGAAATCTTCCATTGTCTCCCGATTTCTTACACGAATTAATTGCACTCTCTTTAAAACTGTGGTCTACTGTTTGGACTCCCCTTTAATTTCGTAGATCCTGTCCAAGTTTTCCTACTATTTTTTTTCCTTTTTCCACTGTCAACATCCAGCCCCCGTGTCAGTTCCATGTTCGTCTCTTTTAACCTGCTGAATAATTTACTTTGTCTCATTCATGTCATTAGCAGAGAAGCAGACATTTATACATTCACTACTTTGTTGGGGGTAGCTTTGTCACTATCTTGTCTACGATAGTCCATTCATTAATCTGTACATAGTAGTTCGACAGCTTTTTCTATTTCCATATTCGTTATTAAAACAGCTTCTTCAGTACTCTCAATTATTTTGTGTTGATAACCCATCACTCATCTGCCCTTCATGCCAAAGCACTTTCCTAATTACCAATACTATTCTTGCATCTTTTCAAGCCCTCTGACTTAGCAATTTGCAGAATACGTAGCTATACGACAATTACAAAATGTTTACTTTCGCACACACTACAATCATACATTATTATCAAAACCATAGGTAGGGACATATGCTCACCCACTTAATGTCCCTTCCCCTCAGGCCCAAGTCATACTAAGCACAGATTGCAATGCGTTATCTACCTAAAGAAGCAGTTAAGGCCCCAGGAGGAAACAAGCCGAACTCTATGTACACTCTGAAATGTTCACCTTATTGTAAGCTCGATCAGAGTCGACATGAAATGTATGCGTCGTTTGTTCCTGTCTATTGCATTTGGTATGCTATCCAACTTTAATCACAATAGCCTCAAAAGCGTGCTAGACGAGGGAGTGGGATGCTCGTTATGCATTAGTTAAAGAACTGATCACAACATCTGTGCATAAGCTGAATGTTCAGATGATTAGGACACTGTATTCCAATGTAGCACCGTCACAGTATGTTAAACAAATTATAACTACAGATAAATTGACTATATTTTTTATAAGGTAATCTGATCAGAAATACTTTTCAAGTCTCAGTTTCATATTAAATCTGACTTTAGTAAGGCATTCATTTACATGAAAATATGAACACATACCCATATCAAACGACAGAGAGTAAGTTTCTAATGAGATGAACACAAATGTCCTGTTATACGATCCTTTTTTGTCAAATGTGTCATGTACCACAATCACATTTCATTAAATCACAAGATCAACGAATACAATTTCCAGCTATAAATTTGACAAAAATATCTTTTAAAGTTAACATTAGTGATTTCCACACCTAATTACAGAATTTCCATTTTAGCTTCTTATTTTGGAGGATTTTTTAATTGCACAGTTGGGAATCTCGTTGGCTGCATGTTGAGTAGAAGCCAGCAGAACAGCGGAAAGCGAGTAAGTGACCGGGCATTAGAGGGCCACTGACCTCTTCAAACGACAGGCACTACCATTACGAAAGGGGAATGGGGAGCCAGTGTGGGGCGGCTGGTGGAGTGATGTTGTTAATAATATTTTGTGTTTGTAGTGTAGAAAAGATGCATTTCCCGGCCGATTAACCGTATGTGGGGCAGCGGGTGGAATTTATTGTTATATAAATGTTCCTATTATTTATGCTGTCTTTTGCCGTTCTCAACACTGGCTCTCTAACTACAATATTGGCAACCAGAAAGTGATTAGCAAAACGTGAAGCCTGTAATTAGAATTCCTAGTGCCCTTTTCATCTGAGAAATACACTTATAGCTACAGCTTATAGCTCTGAGGAATTAGGAGATTGTCTGGGATTCATAATCAAAAACGATCCTGTAAAAACGTTCTTTATATTCTGAAAGTCACAGATAAAAAAAAAAAAGAATCGACACAATCCAACTACCAGAGCAGTTCAGAGTCTAATGCCCTGATGCAACTAGAACTGTCCAAATTAAATGTTTAAGTGAATGCTCGCCATAATTTGATGATAATGTTCATCAAACGCCACCCTAAATAATGATAGAATGTCTGTCCCGCGGCGGCACGTGAAAATACGACATACGCAAACTGAAGTTAGATCATTAAAGTCATCCCTGAATTAACACTTTACTCGAAAATGATTTCAGGGTAACGCGTATCCCGAGTAACTTAATACGGCATCCAAGGCTGTTTATAGCAATGACACCGACGCGACGCGACTCCCGGCACAGGTGGTGTGCTATTCAGCGTCTAGAGGGAACTGGGGCCTCTTTTTCTCGCGCAGCGTACCTATATATGAAGCCGCGGTGCGGACGGCTAAGGGAACGCCTGATCAAATCGTCTCTCCCGACTAGCCGCTGGGCTAGTAATGCACCACTTCAAGTTATCGAATAAATCATCGCTTCCTTTGCTGATGGCCGATGAAGCTCTCAATTTAAATGTGCAATCAGCACACGGGTAAGTAATCATAACAAAAGTCTGACGTGGCTAAGTCAAATATTTTGGGTGAGAGAATTAATTTAATTATACACTACATGCAGTAGACGAGCTCTGAACTTGCCCTTTGGAGATACGCTATCGCTATAGTTTTATAGTTATTCAGTT
Source organism: Schistocerca americana (assembly GCF_021461395.2). NCBI lineage: Eukaryota > Metazoa > Arthropoda > Insecta > Orthoptera > Acrididae > Schistocerca > Schistocerca americana. The sequence continues at coordinate 825,561,148 of NC_060119.1, forward strand.
GAAACTTCTCACATCTTTATAATTATAGCGGATCTCCCTTCTACTTAAATTTAAACATCCTCGCCTTATTTATTCTCCTACTTAATATATCTTGCTTCCTTAATTTTTAAGACAAAAACCAGAAAATCATGAATTTCAACTAAAATTTTAATTTGTGAGACCGAGAATACTGTTTCTACTAAATTATTATTAAAAAGGAATCCAAATACAAATTTTTAAGTCTCTAGCTCTTTTCTGCTGCGCCAATGATTTTTACAAAAAAACGCCTAAATTTCGAAAATGGTTAAAGTTATTGAACTGATACACAACACATATTGATTTAGTATTACTCCTGACATGCTAGAAAGGTTTCTGGTTATTTACTTGATTTTTAAAGTATTGCACAACATTTATGACGTCAGAGCTAGTTACAGCAGACTAGGCTGGCACACAATGGAAAGACTGATGAGAATTTTATAAGGCATGAGTAGGCTGCTTCCCTACATCACCCTCTACTTAAATTTTTTTTAATGTTATTGAACGAAAAATTTTAAGTACAAAAAGGGAAGCAAGAGTACAGTTTAACTCCCTATGAAGAATTAAAATTTAAATGTAAACATAGCGAAATATTAAAAGAAAACTGATTACCTACTTCAATTATTTAAATTGCTGGCATGTTCACTGCCTCTTAAGCAACATTATCACTCAAAATTTAAGCAAAATCAATGAAACATTTTGGCATACATATTGCCTTAGACAAACAAAGACATAAAAATATGCAAAATTATGAAAATCTTAAATCCATTAAATACATTTTTACATACACAAATTCAAAGAAAATAACACAGATATTCATGATACATAAACAGATAATTATATCTTAACAGTCTTTTCTAAACCTGAAAGAAAATTTCACAAATCATGACAATTTCATTTTTACACATGTGGTTGTAGCCGCTTTGGCTGGCGTTCTACACCTCCATTCACAAGGGTGGAGGAGGGGAAGTTGCTATGGAGTGCGTCCTTCACGTTCATTCTAAATTACATGGGGAAAGGGGAGGGGTCACTGTGAGTTGTCTCCAAGTCACTCCATGCTTTCACGCAGCTACCAGGCTGGCATTTTCTGGTTTGTCCTGTAGAACAAACAAAAAGAGTGTCTCAGACTCTGTTCACTTAATATCTAAGGGTGGGTCACAATGAAATGGGGATATATACATTTTACCTTTCAATATGTTGCTGGAACGAAGTTAACAGAACTTTTTCAATTTTACTCTCGCGGTTACTTAACTATCATAAAATCGGTAAACAAATGGCTCAAAAAGCCGTTAGTCACGTACTAGAGAAAATTTATGCTCAAGGCATACAATCTTAAATCCTATTTAATCTCAATTTATCATTTCTGGGCCGGAACACTGAACCAATGCTCGGTACATTCTTGATAGATTTGTATTTTATTTACTTAGCTGACTCATCTTCGATTACCTTATTCTTGAAGATAGTATATTTGATTAGTAGTTGTCTTCTCAGCTTCTTTGTACATGTGAGTAACTTGTGGTAATAGTACAGTTCTGAGTGTTCAAAACACACTACGTTTACTTGACTACTAAATCCACTTATTGGTCCTCTGCTGCTGTGTCAGTTCCACATCTGCAATTATGTACTTACTTGATCGAAGTGCATTTATGCTGCGCTATAAATAATGTTTCACGTCTGCCATTATGTTACTCAATTATGTTGCTAGTGTATGTATTTAACACTCACTCTATTAACATTTAAAGCATAGGATAGCACATTTATTTCATATCTATAGTGTATTGCAGCTGATCAGTTTGCTCACGTGGCAATCTATTTCCACTCGATCGGACGCTGAAACCACAGGTAGTCTCTCTCGACCTACCACTAAAATGCATTAAGTAATTATGGACAAGCGTAATGCTAAATTCCTTAAACCTATAGCACACCGTGAGCTGCTCTGTCCCATCTAACATAAGGGTACCTATGGTCTAATTCACGCCTCCAACTCATAACCTCAATACGTGTAGGTGTGTCCTGTCACACACTACACCAAATAACGGCCAGCTCCAACCTTATAAATACTTCAGGGACGTGTCCTTCACGTCTCAACCACAAACACTGTTCAATTCTATTATACTGCCATTCCTTGCTACACAAGGTGAGTTCATTCTTACAACTTATCTGCATACTTTTCATAACACTAAGCAATCTCTTTTACTATTAATTAGTTAGCTCTAATGCATACACTAGGTTTCACTGCCACTTCAGATCCTTCTTGTACACGAATTCGTATATCTTTTTTAGATATTATTGTGGGACAATTTCCAATAAAACAACACTTTTTACTTACGATATTACTAGGGTTCTATACATAATTGTTACTCAAATACATTTGTATCTTAAATACATCATACTTCTCTGTTGTTTATGTCACTGTTAGGTTTGTCACATTAGGTATTTTTTTTCTTTTCTAATCGGTGGATAGAATGGTTACAGAACTCATGGCTTGCTAGCCATGACAGAAAATTTTTGTATTGCAAAGAAGGAGTCGAAACTTCAGTAGATAGGAAAGATGAAGAGTGAGTGAGACCTGAAAAGGAGAAGAAAATCTCACACAGCTGGGACTGCACAGCTGCCACACTGTGTAGAGGTTACCGAACAACCTCCTCCCTATAGAATTCATTGGTTTCAGAAAATTTTCATATTGGAAAGAAGAGGTTGAAATTTTAGTAGGTAGGAAAGATGAAGAGCGAGTGAAATCTGAAATGGGAAAGAAGATCTCACGCAGCTGGGACTGCACAGCTGCCACACTGTGTAGAGGTTACAGAACAACCTCCTCCCTACAGAATTCATTAGTTTATTAAAATTTTTATATTAGAAAGAAGGGGTCGAAATTTTTGTGGATAGGAAAGATGAAGAATGAGTGAGACCTGAAAAGGAAAGAAGATCTCACACAGCTGGGACTGCACATCTGCCGCATTGTGTAGAGGTTACAGAACAACCTCCTCCCTACAGAATTCATTCACTACCAATGAACTTCTTTAGGTCGATCACGTTCCTGAGACCTAATAGCTTTTTACTCTTAGGGTACTCTAGCCTATATGCATTGGCATGTGGTTTTCCTATGATCCTGAAAGGTCCTTGGTATTTACTAAGATTAACACCTTCGTTCCAATATCTCCTATTTTTCAGAACTCGTATAGGCAGCTCCCAAGTTTCATCATTAGTTACTACATGTTTATCAACAAAAGGTACTGTAACTACTCCGGTTATCGGCAAGATCATTTTTAACTGGCTTCTTTCAAAGTCAACAACACTGATATTTCGACAAGAAATCAATGCCAATTAAAACCTCAATACTGAGATTGTTTACAATTAAGCAGGGATGATCAATTAAATTACCATTAATGTTCAAGGGCAGCAAAGCTTCTTGTTTTACCGTTTTTGACACCTTGCCAGTAGCACCAATTATTCTTAGTCCTGATACCCTCATTACTGTAAGCTTGTCTTTACCAGGTAATGCATCTAAGAAGGACTGAGATATCGCACTCACCTCACTTCCACTGTCTAAGAGACAATGTACATTGATGCCCAACATATTTGCTATTATTATAGGGTGGCTTATTCTAGTTTGAACAGGTGGTTCCTCAAACTCATCCAATAGTTCCTTTTGGATTTGTCTCCAACTAAAATGATCGACATCTGTCTTCATTACATTTAGGTCAAGGTGTCTAGGGGTTTCCTGAATTACATTTTCAGCTGCCTTTTCCAGTCGGTCTATTAATTTCAAATCGAAACACCGCACGACTTCATTACGCTTAGTTTGCTGAACATGACCCAAATTACTGTAGTCTGAGCGATTCTGCGTCTCCAGAAAGGGGCATAACACTAGTTACAGCTAAACCACTTTCACTATTATCATCGGATTCCTTCTCAAGTGACAACTGGTCACAGCTACTGGGTTCATCGACCCTCAACAGGCTATACTCTACATTCTCACTTACCTCCTGTCGTAAATCTATTAGTACAGTATCAACATCCTGCACAGGCACTTTAGATAAGAGCACATCATCCTCTTCGTAAATATAAGCATGAATTTCTTCTGCTTCATCACCTGACAATTCAGTATTTTGTAGCTCCTCCCTACCGTTACACTGCTGCGCCTTCTCTTTCTCTTTCCACTTAGAAAGCGTTTCTAACACTGTATCTATCAAATACTGTGAGTGATCTAATATTTCTGCTGTATCCTTAGATGCTACCGACCCTTCATCCACATGTTCAGTTTCAGTATTCTGATCTGTCTTACCAATTACTGTAATTACCGGCTTAGGAAAAGCAACCGCCTGGTGAGCGCCAGTGTCCTCATAGACGGGAACTAGTTTTCCTGCCTCGGCCTACTACTGTTTCCTTTATTTGTATTATAGTTAACTGGCACAGCATTGCTTTCTGCACTGTTTTTTACCTGCATAATTTTGTTCGGAACAAAATTATTATCATTTGGATGCCATTGTTGGTTCTGATAATTATTTCTCGAATTCCTACCTCTCTTACGATGGCGAACACCTACTGTTCTGATGTTTACATTGCCGTTCTGCTCGTTCTTAAAATTACTACTAGTGTTATTACCATTTCTGTTATTACGAGCTTGCTCCTCATCGGCAGCAACACGCTCTACACGTTCCAACGACTCAATGAAACGATCAAGATTCTCTCTAGGGGCAGATATAATTCTAGTTTGCCAATACCATGGCAATTTGGCTTCAAGACCCAGTATTATCATTTCAGGTTTTAGCTTTTCGGCCAAATGTGACAAACGTGAGATCCATGACCTGGCAAATTCTTTAATAGATTCCTTGCCTGCATTGAAGCGTTTTCCACTCCAAAATTCTCTCAACACTTCATTTTGCTTATTGCTAGACCAATACTCATTAATGAAAGCTGTTTTAAATTCCACCAATGTTTTACACTTCAACATAACATCAGCTGACCAACGCATGGCGTCACCTACTAAATGGCTTCTAATAAATGAGATTTTCTCTCGTTCAGACCAAGTTGGTGGAATCACATCTTCAAAATCGTTCCAGAAATCTAGCAGGTGGATATTTTTATCTGGATCGAACCGCAAGAACTGCCGACACCCGATAAAAGCGGCGTTTGCAGCTACAACTTGTTGCATACTACCATTACCAGAAGCTACTGAAGCTACTTTACTCTCAATGTTAGCAATGTTAGTACTAATATTTTCTACTCTCATTTCAACAATATCTACTATTTGCACAATATGAGTAGTATCAGTTTTGATTGCATCTGCTTCTGCTTGACATACACTCCTGGAAATTGAAATAAGAACACCGTGAATTCATTGTCCCAGGAAGGGGAAACTTTATTGACACATTCCTGGGGTCATATACATCACATGATCACACTGACAGAACCACAGGCACATAGACACAGGCAACAGAGCATGCACAATGTCGGCACTAGTACAGTGTATATCCACCTTTCGCAGCAATGCAGGCTGCTATTCTCCCATGGAGACGATCGTAGAGATGCTGGATGTAGTCCTGTGGAACGGCTTGCCATGCCATTTCCACCTGGCGCCTCAGTTGGACCAGCGTTCGTGCTGGACGTGCAGACCGCGTGAGACGACGCTTCATCCAGTCCCAAACACGCTCAATGGGGGACAGATCCGGAGATCTTGCTGGCCAGGGTAGTTGACTACACCTTCTAGAGCACGTTGGGTGGCACGGGATACATGCGGACGTGCATTGTCCTGTTGGAACAGCAAGTTCCCTTGCCGGTCTAGGAATGGTAGAACGATGGGTTCGATGACGGTTTGGATGTACCGTGCACTATTCAGTGTCCCCTCGACGATCACCAGTGGTGTACGGCCAGTGTAGGAGATCGCTCCCCACACCATGATGCCGGGTGTTGGCCCTGTGTGCCTCGGTCGTGTGCAGTCCTGATTGTGGCGCTCACCTGCACGGCGCCAAACACGCATACGACCATCATTGGCACCAAGGCAGAAGCGACTCTCATCGCTGAAGACGACACGTCTCGATTCGTCCCTCCATTCACGCCTGTCGCGACACCACTGGAGGCGGGCTGCACGATGTTGGGGCGTGAGCGGAAGACGGCCTAACGGTGTGCGGGACCGTAGCCCAGCTTCATGGAGACGGTTGCGAATGGTCCTCGCCGATACCCCAGGAGCAACAGTGTCCCTAATTTGCTGGGAAGTGCCGGTGCGGTCCCCTACGGCACTGCGTAGGATCCTACGGTCTTGGCGTGCATCCGTGCGTCGCTGCGGTCCGGTCCCAGGTCGACGGGCACGTGCACCTTCCGCCGACCACTGGCGACAACATCGATGTACTGTGGAGACCTCACGCCCCACGTGTTGAGCAATTCGGCGGTACGTCCACCCGGCCTCCCGCATGCCCACTATAGACCCTCGCTCAAAGTCCGTCAACTGCACATACGGTTCACGTTCACGCTGTCGCGGCATGCTAGCAGTGTTAAAGGATGCGATGGAGCTCCGTATGCCACGGCAAACTGGCTGACACTGACGGCGGCGGTGCACAAATGCTGCGCTGCTAGCGCCATTCGACGGCCAACACCGCGGTTCCTGGTGTGTCCGCTGTGCCGTGGGTGTGATCATTGCTTGTACAGCCCTCTCGCAGTGTCCGGAGCAAGTATGGTGGGTCTGACACACCTGTGTCAATGTGTTCTTTTTTCCATTTCCAGGAGTGTATGTTTACCTTTATATTAATATCTTTAAACCTATCTGAGCACAGTTCAGATTCCGCCTCGATCCTTTCTGTTAACTTGTGCTCCAGCTTCACATCTTCCACTTGGAAGTCTCTGCGAACCTCAGCAACTTCGGGTTTTACTGTTTTATACATTTCAGAAAATTGTTGAGCAACCTTTTTCTTAATATCCTCATGGTCATAATCAATTTTATAATTCAAACTGTCCAGATCCTCTTTCAACTTATTGCAACCAGCCTTGAAGGTATTGTCCATTACCTCCAATCGTTTATTAAAATTAGTTTGGCTGGCCACAATCTCATATTTTAATACAGCATTATTGGTTTCTAATTTATTGTCCATTACCTCAAACTGTTTATTAAAATTGGTTTGAGTGGCCACAATCCTGTTATTTACCTCAATTATATCAGATTTTAACTCAGCTGTCATTCTAGCATTACTGGCTGACAATTTTGTATTACTGGCAGCTATTGCTTGTAATATAACATTTCAATCAATAGCCCCAGTATCTTTGGGTTGCTGGCTTCTTACCACACTCAGGTGACGAAAAACTAGCTCCAACACCAGAATCATCAAAACTAAATGAAACTTCTGATTGATCAGTCATATCTAACTTCTCCTTCTTAAACTCTACCATCTCTGATGACTGTTTCATTTTTAATTCATCAGAGAAACTATCATCCAATAAATTAACAATTTCTAATTTTTGCTTTACTACAGGGGCCTCTATTATTGAATCATTGCCCCTTTTCACACTACTGTCAGGAGACAATACTTCATATTTCACTTTAACATTACTATTTTCATACATATTTACACTTGAACCACTGTCTGGATTTACAGTTCCCTCAACAGACATAGGTTCTGATTTAACGTTAACCTCTGTTTCTTCTGGCGGTTCCATCGCCGAAAGTCTTTTAGTGCAGGTTAGTAAAATTTTTAACAGCTTTTCACTTAACTTAATTCCTTCTGCATGACGTATGGCGTTGCCGGCGCGGCGTACCAGGATTACTGATGCGACGTGGCGCGTTGAACTGTAGACGGCACTTCGACAGCTGTTGTATGTTTGCGTGGCTCGCAAATGCAGGCGCGGCTCCGGTTGCTCCGGTGGACGACTGCGGTGAGGCGAAACTGGCTTCTCGCGATGCCGGCAGCGCCGCTAGACTCAGTGCCAGCTCTGTCAATCCAGATGCGTTGTTAATCCAATTGCGTCGTCCACATGCACACGTAACACTATCACTGTTCTATTACTCAGTTGCGTATCGCGTTTCACTCCCGAATCCGAATATTTAAAAATCACTTTCAGTTTTACTCAGTTTCTCTCCTGGCCAATGCACCATATGTGGGGCGGCAGGTGGAATTTATATGTTGTTATATTTAAAATGTAGAATGTTATGTAGGAAAGATGTATTTCCTGGCCGATGCACCAATTGTGGGGCGGTTGGTGGAAATTAATTGTTTATATATAATGTAGAATTGTAATGTAAAAACACTTCAAGTTATCGAATAAATCATTGCTTCCTTTGCTGATGGCCGATGAAGCTCTCAATTTAAATGTGCAATCAGCACACAGGTAACTAATCATAACAGAAGTCTGACGTGGCTAAGTCAATTATTTTGGGCGAGAGAATTAATTTAATTACACACTACAAGCAGTAGACGAGCTCTGAACTTGCCCTTTGGAGATACGCTACCGCTATAGTTTTGTAGTTATTCAGTTGAAACTTCTCACATCTTTATAATTATAGCGGATCTCCCTTCTACTTAAATTCAAACATCCTAGCCTTATTTATTCTCCTACTTAATATATCTTGCTTCCTTAATTTTTAAGACATAAACCAGAAAATCATGAATTTCAACTAAAATTTTAATTTGTGAGACCCAGAATACTGTTTCTACTAAATTATTATAAAAAAGGAATCCAAATACAAATTTTTAAGTCTCTAGCTCTTTTCTGTTGAGCCAATGATTTTTACAGAAAAACGTCCAAGTTTCGAAAATGGTTAAAGTTATTGAACTGATATTCAACACATATTGATTTAGTATTACTCCTGACACGCTAGAAACGTTTCAGGTTATTTACTTGATTTTTAAAGTATTGCGCAACATTTATGACGTCAGAGCTAGTTACAGCGGACTAGGCTGGCACACAATGGAAAGACTGATGAGAATTTTATAAGGCGTGAGTAGGCTGCTTCCCTACAACAGGTAGAAGTTAGAACCAGTATACTGCGTACCACAGGGGAATCATCTGTGTTGGCATTGTAAATGGCAGAAAGCTATTGCGAATCGTTCTTAATGTGGCGTGTCCACTGATGCCAGGGAGGCGCACCGCGAACTAACAATAGGGAGTGCACTATCGCAATGTCCTGCGCCCTGTAGGAAATCCACATTCTGGGAGCCTATAGTCCCGGGATTGTGAAAAGATAAGAACTCTAAGGTGGAGTGAGAAGAGTAACCCTTCAGCTATACTGTCCTTAATAAGACGGTACCTACCACCGTCAGACTCCCACCGAATCAACTGAATTATGTTTACTCTGCAAAGAAACAGTAACAGGAGCTACCGTTTAATAATATAATTAAATTATGGAATGGGAGAAACGAACTCACCTGTGTGTATGTGGAGAAGACCCAGCTGGCTGAAACGCTAAGCTGGATAGATAGTGGGAGGCAGAAATTACCCGTTTCTAAGCTCCAACAGTAAATACACCCACGCTTGGTTAACAATATTAAAATTGAGTATGGAAGGGAGGTAGCTGCGTTGGTAGAACGTTAATGATTTGTTGGCACTTGGAAGAATCATTGTCATTGGTGATCAGAATCATGCGCAAGGTTCACACTCAGAAAGGGTAAAAATTCTGCTTCTTGGAAGGAGTGCTCTGTAGAACTTACTTCCATTTGAGACGTGCCAGGGTATGCATCAACCGAGAGAAGAACTTTGACTCCGAACTTTTAAGGATATCATCCTTCAGTGCAGGCCAGATGACTTACAATTTTCAGCCACCACAGTCTCCACTCGCAGTCACTGGTATCGTTGTGTATGATGAGCAGCTGCAGCATCCGCAAGCCAAGTTACATAATGTATACAGATATTTCGTATTGACGTTGAGGTTTCCACATTTTTAAGTGAAGTATGTTTATGCACTCTCGAGCGCAACACGTGCTCGTTCATGATAGTGGTGAATGTATGATTTTTTCTGTAGCTCTTTCTTTCTCTGATTAACATTCAACAGCCACTGTGTGACTCCCGTAAAGTTAGTAGTTTCCCCAAATATTGTGTTCACTTTAATGTATTCACATCAGACTATTACCTGATATTTACTAAGGTACTCATATATTAAAACCATTCTAACACGTAATAGAAGGTAATGAACGTAACGATTTCCTATCTTTATCCACTCTAATCTGAAATCCACACAGGCTTGTGATAAATATCGTTTTATAGCAACCTTTATTTCGTTCGGTAGTTTCATGAACTCACTATTTTTAACATATTGTAAGTTACAGCATCCATGTACGCTGTTGCTAATGCTGTTTAATAAATTTATTTCATTAAGTTATCCATTTCGTGACACCTGTAATTGAAATCATGTTATTTCACGGGGAGTGATCTGTTTATCAGTTAGATCACCCAGTACAGATCTTCCTGACAACGACAGCAGTATGTCGATGGCCCAGGCATGATCTCACATAGGTAAATGGTGAATTACTTTCGATCTATTGATTTAATAGTCAGATCTTTTACTTTTAGTTAAAATTCTGCCTTTTCCATAACAGTCAGCACAGTGAAGAGAGAATCACTATTGAAACCTTAATAATCACTGACCATATGGTCTAAAATATCTTTAAGTTGCTGACATACCTCAATTTCATGTATTTTCTTTCAGCAAGAAGCGGTTTGTATTAGTCGCACCGTGTCCAATTCAAAATTTTTGTTGGACTTTTGGAGGGATATTATTTATGTATGTTCTGTACTTAAAAAATGGTTCAAATGGCTCTGAGCACTATGGGACTTAACTGCTGAGGTCATCAGTCCCCTAGAGCTTAGAACTACTTAAACCAAACTAACCTAAGGACATCACACACATCTATGCCCGAGGCAGGATTCGAACCTGCGACCGTAGCGGTCGCGCGGTTCCCAACTGTAGCGCCTAGAACCGCTCTGCCACCTCGGCCGGCTGTACTTTGGAGGATTTAAGTGGATTTATTGAATTTTGTCAGGATATTTCAGGTTGTGTTCAAAGGTTACTTTTAGCAGGGTATGCCGAAATTAACACGTGCGCGAGTGGGAAGTCTAGCAAGGATAAACGACATTGGGACAGAATTGTCCAGTAATTCAGAAACAGTGAATAGTGGGTAGGACATGGAGATTCGGCACGAAAGTGTTCATTAGGTTGGTTACAACAAACGGGTCAACGGAAGTTGAAAGTGTGGGATTAATGTAGAAGAATATCTGATTAATCTGCAAAATAGCAGGATATACTTTAGAAACAGAACCCAAGGGCAAGGACAATGTGACAATTTTACAGGAGAAAGGAACATCCTATGCCACCTATCACGAAACAGCGACACAGAATGTCGTAAATCGTGAACAGAATCCCTAATGTCAAGCAAGATGTGACGCACAAGCCTTTTTTGTACAGTGTTTAGTTATGGATGACGATCAATTCCCTAAAATAGACAGGAAGATAGAATAAGAATGAAAGAGGAATGATGAGCAAAATAAAACGCAAGCTAACCAGATGATGGATCAGTTAATGCAGAACGCTGATGAACATGCGCGTGGTTTTGACAATAAATTAGAGACCCTGACGTAGAACATTAAAGTAAACATTGACGAATTAAGAAAATATATGCGAAGAGTATTATATTCCAGTTTTCCTATAGTCCACAGTTCAATTTCATACCATGTTGTGCTCCAAACGTGCTTTCCCATGAGATTCGTTCCTGGTATTAAGGCACGTGTTTGGTACCACTAGATTTCTTTTGGCCAGGAAAGCATTACTTGCTTGTGTTAGTCGGCTTTTTATGTGCTCCTGCTTCGCCCGTCATGTGTCATTTTGCTTCCAGGATAGCAGAATTCCTTAGCTCTGCTTTCTTCATGATCACCTATTTTGATGTTAAGCATCCCGCTGTTCTCCTTTCTTCTACTTCTCATTACCTTTGTCTTTTTCCGGTTTATCCTCAGTACATATTAAGTAATCAGTAGACTGTTCATTCCATTCAACAAATTATGTTATTCTTTTTCCCTTTCGCTCAGGATAGCAACGTTATCAGCGAATCCTATCGATGATATCCTTCCACCCTGAATTTATTTTTGCTATTGTTTCTTCGATGTGGAGATCGAACAGTAGACGTGAATCCCTGTTTCACCTCACTTCAAACCTAGCAGTTCGTTCTTGGTCTTCCGCTAATATTGTTCCCTCTTGTTTCCTGTACATACTGTATATCACAGAGGCCTTCAGTGTACTATTTCCACCTATCCGCGCTCTCCTCTGCGTGTAACAGTGGAACTTGAATCGCATTCTTAATAATACACCCTTACTTTTAATTTCCCGAAGTATTCGCTGTTATCATCGTCAATTGATTGCAGAATTCAATTAGTCTTCCTCTTCTCTCAGTCCTACTGTCATGTCCTTATTCTCCCGTATCCCTTATCCCTTTACTCTGTTCCTTGCATTACAACCATGTTCCTACCTCCAAGATTTTCATCTCCCTTTACATACTGAACTATCCGTTCAATATGCTAATACACTTTCTCTATTGCTTCATCTTCTTATTACGACGTTCGCATGCATACCTGAAATATCGTTGTCGTTTGCTGTTATTTCTGATGTTTTTTCTGTGCTGCTATTTCTGTGCTGTTATTTCTGATGCGAACAGCGCGATTACTGAAGTGTTGGCAGCAACTCGCCATGTGTCGCATCACCCCATTCATGACGAATTTTACACCCATTACACAATATTCTGCTGCAATTCATATTATCCCACATTTGTCCGACCAGAAATCCTTCTTTCCATTTCACTTCACTGACACCCATTATATGTAGACCGAGCTTTTGCAATTCCTTTTGAGATTTTCTATCTTTCCTGCTACAAACGTCTGACATTCCGAACTCCGACTCATAGAACATTATCATTTCGCTGTTTCTCCCATCGTTTCCTCATAGTCACCTCCCATTCGAAGCCCACTCCCAGAAATTCGAATGGGGGACTAATACAGAATCTTTTTCTAATGGAGAACTCATCAGTTCACTTTTTCGGCTATAATCCACTTGTCCTGTGCACACGCGTACTGTGTTTTTAATGCTATGGATTCCATTGGCTTCTGCATCCTCATGCCATTTATCATCACTGATTCTTCCACTTTCCTGGGGCAGCTCCCACTTGATGACCAAGAGAGTGCGCTGAACCTAAGTCAGCTGCTCTGATCTCTTTGATAAGGCCGTTGGCAGAATGAGGGTGACTGTTTATGCCGGAAACCTTTGGTGGCCATAGCTGATGAATTTTATTCAAGATTTATCAGTGGCTGGGTCTGAACCAGGGGCACAGCACCTTTTGATTTGTAGTCAAAGACGTTGCCTCTGTATATATTTTAATTCTTTTTATTTATTTATTTTTTGAGTCATCAGTTTTCTGACTAGTTTCATTCGATCTGCCACGAATTCCTCCTTTGGCAATCTTTTCATCTCACAGTAGCACTGCAATCTTATGTCCTCAATTATTTTCTGGAAGTATTCCATTCTCGGTCTTCATCTACAGTTTCTACTCTTTACAGCTCCACTTAGTCCCATGACAGCTATTTCCTGATATCTTATCATCCTGTCCCTTCTTCTTGTCAGTATTTTCCATATATTCTTTTCGCTTGCGATTCTATGGAGAAACTCCTCATTCCTTACTTACAAGTCCACCTAATGTCCAACATTTTTCTGTAGCACCCCATCTCAAACGCTTCGATTCTCATCTGTTACGGTTTTACCACAATTCAAGTTTCACTACCGTAGAACACTGTGCTCCAAATGTACATTCTCAGAGATTTCTTCTTCAAAGCCACTGCTAGTCTGCTTTTTATATCCACCTTGCTCCGCCCGTCATGGGTTACTTTGCTGCTCAGGTAACAGAGTTCCTTAACTTCATCTAGTTATTGATCACCAATCCTGATGTTAAGTTTCTCACTGATCTCATTTCTGCCACTTCTCGTTACTTTTGTCTTTCTTCGATTTATTCTTGGCCCATATTCTGTAGCCAATAGACTCTTCGTTCCACTCAGCTGAACCTGTAAGTCTTCTTCTCTTTCTCTGAGAGTAGCAATGCCATTATCACTGGTATGCTTTCACCTTGAATTTTAATTCCATTGTTGACCTCTAATGCCGGGCCATGGCAGGAATAAAACTTTAAAATTTCACAATTTGGACGCATGCTTTTCCAGGATGTAGAACGTCTCTCTTCTTTCGAAAGATTCCTCCCGAACCTCCCAAAGCGACTCATTAATTAAAATTACTTTTAAACCAAAATACTCCGAACCATGCTGACGGAAATACCCAGCTCCAACCATGAGCTGTCCAACATGAACCTCTCCATTATCCACTACTAACATCAGCTTACTCTCAAAGTGTGGTCCTCAGGATCTTATTGAAATACCATCCTGAATTTAACACTTCCACCACTTAGTACAGAGGTTTTAGTTCCATCAACTCCTCCCTTGGCCTATGCTCGACTGGAAACTGATGCATCGTTGAGCTGTACACCTTGCATATCAGCATTTACTACAGAAATAAAGTATACCGAATACCAAGCAGAAACACGCCATGGCTGGTAGCTGGAATGTTTATCAATATAATCTTATGCTGACGATTTTCTTGAAGATGTGACATTTGCTCCATTGAAATTTTCCCCTGCTGTGATTTGATAAGTTTGTCTAATGAGCACGTAAGTTCAGGGTTGAGGCTGGCATTAAGGTAAGCTAAATTTTGGTCGGGTAGTACTCTTAGTGACTCTTCCAGCCAATCCAACACCTTCTGCATCAGCATGACGACAATAATTCAAGTGAGTGTAGCCGGAATACGGTAAATCTTCTAGTTTACGTCACAAGCCATAATGTTAGTGATAATACTGCTTCGCTGTAACTCTTATGTTCTCCACCCCTCAGGATTCAGTTTCTCATAGCAATATGCCAACTGGTGAGAAGACCAAGCACAGCCTCGCCTCCCTATCTTCTGGAGGTAAGACCATGTGGGCAAGATCTTCTGTTTGCATCTTGTGTCATCCGTTCTTCCTAGAAATATACTCGTCTCACATGTCCGCGGATCAGTCTGTTTTGGTCTCCCTGGACAGACAACAAAAATCTCTTGAGTGTATTTCCACAAATATGCTAATGACATAACCACATCAGCTTCCCTATTAACCGAAACCAATAATACGTCGTGCATCCTTATTCGTATGCATTTCCCTATTACTCTAATTTCAGAGGACATGGGTGAATGGTGTAATACAGAAATTTGGAACCCATCCTTGCTATGAGTAAGAGAACCACTATACATAGCATCGCTCCATCCGTTCTCTCCTAGCCGTATGAAAAATTCATGCCTTATTAATTTCTGTCACTTCTGCCATATGTCTTAAATCTGCTGGGAACTGCTTTCCTGCTAGGCACAATCCCAAGATAAACTCATGCTGGAAGCAAATACAGTGCTTAGCTGTCCGTTTACATTGCTTGCTGCTGCATGGTCACCTCACCCCTTGCGTCACCCAGCCGATTGCAACAACCTTGCAATGGCCAACTTGTTACCCAAAAAACTTAATTATATATGAAATATATTCGCAATTGTGAAAATGGACAACCTTCAACTGTATAACGAAATGACGACAGTGAAAATTTGTGTCGTACCGGGAACTGGAGCCGGATTCCCCACTTGACGTGAGTCGTGACTTTAATCGCTTTCGCTATTGATGTACGACCCACGGCTGGACCCAAACTTCTGTACGTCGTCGTTACTCAATGGCAACCTACACGCATACGTTCATTATGTCATTCTCATACAGGGGGGGGGGGGGGGGACAATTTAATTGAAAGTCGCTGCACGGTATCGACGGGTAAATACGATATTGCAGTGCCTGCGTTGTTAAGAACAACTTTTCAACATTCCTTCTGACACGCACGTCATCATTCCCTTATAAAGCTGTTAGTTGTTCATGTTCGCAAATGTGAATACATCTCATGTATTTCATAACGGCTGTAGTCGCCGCAGTACCTTGTCATTTGCACATTCATGCACGTCCGAAGGGACTTTGCATCGTTCTTCTTGACAACACAGGCACTGCAATATCGTAAACCTAATTGTGGCTGTATCTTCCCCACGCCGTTATTTGACATCATCTCATCATAATGGTATACCAAGTTAACTCCATAGCTAACTCCAGTAGTAATCTCTTATTGTTTAATATTCCCTGCTATAAACTATACGTAGTTTCGTGCCATTGTGCGACAACTTTCAGATTACTCGCCCTTTACTGGATCTGACCAAGTATATAATTTAATTTACAAACAGTCTCCTCATGTGCTGTTCCGAACACCGTTTTTAGTAATTTACCTCCCGCATTTAAGCAATCTCTTTACCTCCCAACTACGGTCGATGGTACAATATCCACCAACTGTGATAACTGTGCTCTTTATTTACCGGTGGTAAACTGTAACTCATGGTACTGCCCTTACACTTCATAAAAAGTCATTCCGCTGTGGCTCTTTATACAGTTCTGAAAAAAAAAAAAAAAATCTTCCAATCTCCGAACTGCAGTCCAGATTTCCCAGAGCTCTACTGTTGATTTAAATGTCTACTGATGGCTCATAAGCGAGATATCCGATTGCCAGGTGAACAACACAGCTGATTCCAATTGTTGAACGACAGTGAAGGGTTTTGCTCCTCTCCTAATGAAGTATGGGTCACTCAGGACCATTCCCATCATCCAAGATTTCCTACTGAGGCGCCATCTGAGGAAAGGAACTATCCTTCATCCTCCCCCCCCCCCCCCTCCCCGGAGCGAGTAACTAACGACTAGTAGAAACAAGAAAACACAGCAACAAAAACCTGAAAGTAATCCTAGAATAACAAAAGAACAACAAATAACAAAAACAATACACATGGTTATGACATGAAAACACTAAATCCACCCGAGCACAACCCAGTCAAAACGTATCCACAACACAAATATGAGAAATAAATCTAACATCAACATAACAGTGCAAAGAATCTGACAACGGAACAAAGTACGTGACCTTAAAGCACAAGCTACGCCTTGTGCCTTGTGCTGTGTAACTACTAGAGCTTCCTCCTTTCTACCTACTGCACCTTTGGAGACACACTCGACCGCAGCTAACTGCGGTACCTCACCCACCATACGTTTAAATGGTTTCACCAGACTGACGTGTACGACAGACATTTTGGTAGGAAACTGTACCTGTACCTGGTGAGTTCATCTCCACGACCTGATTGAGTCCATGGTATTTGGTCAAGAACATTTTCGTCTTTCTCTTCGGTGTATAGGGTTTAGTGTCCAATACCTGCTCCCCTATAGGATAGTATGGTGGTCTGGCCATGTACCTGTTCTGTTGTTCCTGCCATTCCAGAGCCTTTGTGTTCACCTTTTGGATGTTTCTCCACACCTACCGTATTCCTTAAGCAAATCTTTACACTGACCCGAAATTAGGTCCTAATTTAGGACTTGATAATGTTCGCATGGCATGGAAAACATGAAGTAGTACTGGCAGTGCGCTTCATGAACGTGTAATCCACTGTTCAGTTACATAAATTTCAGTTGGAGGAGATTATAAGGTAATTAGCTGATTGAAGAACTGCTCTTCTAACCTGTTAAGTAAAATACCTAACTGATGGACATGGAGAGGGGCTGCTAAGTATTTTCTTTCAATAATTTTTGGATTGTGTGACACTTCTTCATCCTTCATGTACCTTTTCCGGTATGTATGGTGGCATGTTGTATGAATGGAATGAAAATCAGAATGTGAATGGCTGTTCCAAAGATAATTAAATGATGTAGCAGGTTCCTCTAAAAAGAAACTATGGAAACTAAACACAGGGATTGCTTGAGAGATTTCAGAAAGATAGGTTCTGAGTAGTGTAGAGGGCGGAGGTTGGCCTTCAGCCAATAGGAACGATGCAGTTCACACAAGAGCCTAGTATTTGGCACGTAGCTATGATGGGGCACAGTTAGCTGGGGCGCACTGAGGGCAGGACGTATTTTGGATTCGCTCTGCCTGTATGATGTAAGATGTGCTGACAATGCACTATATCATAGCTGATACGGTTTGAGATGTATTAGATTCATTTGTTGTGGCTACAGAAGTATGTAATGACGTCGCAATCGTGATTATTTTCACCGAATGGAGAACTTTTTGGGTGTTGGCTGTAACGGTTTTGATCTAGAATGAGCCATCACCATCTTACGCTATATCATGAACGGTAGAAGCTAAAACTTTTTCTCATTTCGTTAGCGGGTAGAAATGTTACTTCCGCAGTATGATTTTGTGGGGCAAAATTAACTTTTTCAAGTAATTCTCTTTGTAGCTTAGACGCGAACACGGGTTCGCGCCATTTCCATGTGGCACCTTCTCTATGAGAAATGAAGATTTTTGTGACCAGAAAAGAGTAATAAATGCTTGCTACTGGTAACATAAGACGGATCGCTTAATTTTTTTAATTTTTTTTTTAGAAAAATTCATTTTGTGAATTTTGGCGGTTACCTTTGGGTCTTATGTTTGCGCCACGTGTACACACCACGTGTGAATGAGCGCTATAGCAGCCATAGTATCTCCGTTTTGCAACGTTTAATTACGTTGAAGGATTAATATATTGATTTCAAATTAATGGAGGTAGATTTTGTGTAATTATGTTATTTTTCTATTGATTTTTGTGTGTGTTGATGCTGTCAGTTTTTTTCTTGTGCGGGTATTTCTGTGGCAAGATATTACTGCAATGTTTCATGGCTCTTTAAGAGCAATTTATTGAAAGGTAATTTTGTGACTATTAAGGTTCATTGTCTAGGTGTTTGAAACAGCCATGTGAGTGGTAATGATCTGAATAGTTCCTTTATCCCTTATGTTTCGCTTGTAGTCGGATCTAATTCACAATACTCTGACTATGATAATGGCTTTGAGTCAGCCTTCCCCCTCCCCCTTCCGCTCAACTGCAATTGATTGGCGGAGGTTTTAAAGACAGAACACGGTTTTGGCCGTTTCCGCCAGCGCGTATTTGAATTAGATGAGAGAGACACATATCACGCCAATCACGTCATTCCCACTGATGACGCGCATCCATATTATCACAATCGATCAAAATTAGTCTCATCTAAATTCTGTAATTAGTTAACGTCCCCTCTCGGCTCGCGTCTCGAGCACTGATGAATATTGCGTGTACTCAGGCAGCTCGGTGTGTAGCTTCCCAGTGCTGTGTGATTGTGCTTTTGATTTAATTTATGCAGCTATGATACATCGCGTAATGCTTCGCTCTATATTTCAGCATGTCGATGCATGAGAATGTTCTGCTGCCCTAGAGAGAGAGAGAGAGAGAGAGAGAGAGAGAGAGAGCGCTACTCCTCACCACCCAATCTCCTTATAGCGTAAGCGTAAGAGAACAATCAGGAATTTCATCGCGTACCAGTTGAAACGTCCCCTTTGAAAAATTGTACAAGACTGTGCTTAACCTGACACACAATATTTTTAGCGCAACGCAATCTGACTTTCAGAAATCCCTACAAAAGAATGGCCCTGACTAACATTAACCTATGCATTTCACAAATCGCTTACCTCACAAAAATCTTGGTTACTCGAACTACTGCAATACAGCAGGCGCCACTACTGCCAGCTAAATAAAAGATTCAAACTATGGAAGGCACTAACTACTGATAGGGATAGTTAGCAAATGAAAGATATTAATAGAGAACAAACAATGTATTTACCTTAATATCATCAAAAGTCATAATATATATAGCAGTTCATGACAAATTACAAAACTCCGCCATCTCTCTCCCCACATCCACCACTGCTTGGCGGCTCACCTCCAACTGCGCAACGCTACGCGCTGTTCACATCCAGCTGCCGCTGCCCAACACTACAATGGCAGACAACAATGCAAACTAGCCACAGACTGCACACAGTACAGCCAGTGATTTTCATACAGAGCGCTACGTAACGTTGCCAACAAGAAAACATAAACAGCCTACTTACACAGTGGTAATAACAATGTATGCTAATGAGTATAGTGTATGTTCACATATGCAATACATTTGCAGTTACGTTAAATGTATGTTGGAGCTGCAGACAATTACCATTCGAAATGTTCAAATGTGTGCGAGTTCCTAAGGGACCAAATCGCTGAGGTCATCGGTCTCTAGACTTACACACTACTTAATCTGACTTATACTAAGAACAACAGACACGCCCATGTCCGAGGGAGTACTCGAACCTCCGGCGGGAGGGGCAGTGCAATCCGTGACATAGCGCCCTAAACAGTGCGGCCACTCTGCTCGGCTAGTTACCATTCCAATCCCAATTACTCGACGATTAACTTCATTTCACAGATGTGAAAGAATATCATCCCCCCTCTGTAGCAATCTTAAGTGATGCTAAATTAGTTATTTCCCCGCCCCCCTTGACAATTCAGTTGAAATTTGTTGTCAGACATGAATAAAGCAAGCGGTTACGCTCCCATTACTGAACGCGTTTGTTTTGCGTGCTTGCCGCATGATCCGTTGCATGAATTAGTCCTTTGATATTAATTAAAATTAGGGGCCTTTTAATTAATCACACAACAAAAGAAATCTTCACGAACACTTAATCTCAGCACCCAGTGCTCAGTTTAATCAAGGAATTCTCACAACTGCTTCATGTCCAAGCACAAAGCATTAAAAAAAAGAAAAAAATCGAGATAAGTATACAGTAACCTTGGAAACGCTGTCTTCGGCCTATCCTACTTCTAACTGACGGTAACCACTTCACACCAAAACCCACATTCTTCGTTGCAGGCAATGATTTCTTAAGAACGATTACGATATTTGTGCTTCAGGGTCTATCCCTAGGTTCCTTGGTTCTATCTAGTACTTGCTGCTCAGTGAACTCTTTATTAATGACCGCAAATGTCCAGTTAGACGACATGGTTTCCTGTAGATCGGTATACTATCCCCTGTTGGTCTGTTGAGTTACTGTTAATGTCCTATCCGTAGAAAACAAGTCGCTGAACTTCAACAATACTTTTTCTACAGTTGTACAATCTTTCTCCCTCAAAAAAAAAAAAAGTCTTTAAGGCCCATTGGTACCAACCAGTCTTTCGGCCGTTGTTAGTTTTCTTGACGGTGCCGCTATTTCTCAGTCAAGTAGCTCCTCAATTGATTTCACAAGGGCCGTGTGCACACGGCCTGCCAACAGTACTCGGCAGACCAGGACGATCACCCATATAAGTACAAGCCAAGCTCGGCAACACTTAACTGACGGGAACCGGTGTTACCACTGCGGCAAGGCCGTTCGCAATCAGTGTCCTTCAAGCGACCCAGATTCTCGTGTGACCCTGCCGTGTCAGTAGGTTGCTTATGGCTTCTGTCGAAACATGACCTATCAAAATCTTCTTCCCCCAATACTTCCAGAGTGTCAGTAACTATACCGTTAGACACACTAACCTCACATCTGCCAAAATTATCTGTGTTAACGGGAAATGCGTATTCCCCATTAACACTGCTTGCCCGCGCCAAGCCTCTGCACACACGACCGTGTTCTTTACCTGAGAATGACTCAGCCACATACAAAGCCCCACAAAGTATGTCAGTGCCCACTGAAAACAACGCTACCTTCCTCATAACTGCCGATGTGATACGGTTTCGTATCGCCTAAGTGAAACAGAGTTTCACTTAACTCAACTATACGTTGTTAAAGATCGATCCTCGCACGATGTTTGTCAAGAAAATCCAGTACAAGCATCATTGAATATTCTTCATCCACGTAAGGCAAACTTCCACATCCTCGGTAAACATAGTTTCCCCAGTGGTAAACTCAAATAAAGCCGTATCCAACGACTCATCGTTAATCTCGCCTACTCCAAGTAAATCTTATGATGGTGGCCCAGTGTCCTCCTGTTCACCAGTTCCAAATTGATAATGGACACGTGTCTACAGAAATCTCTGTTCCACACCACTCACGAAGCCGCATTCTGTCTGTGCAGTAACTTTTCCCGTGCTACCGTGTACTGTGACTGCTTTCTGACGGTCAAAACATTCCCGTTTCAGTTTAATGCCCGGTTCTCCCAAAGATGCTTCCTGTTCTTCCTCCTACGACAATCAGGCACTCGGTAGCTAACTTCCCCACACTACTAACTTTCGGGCTGCTTACACAGTTTCTTCATATGGCCGTAACTTGTACACCTATAGCATTTAACCTGAGAAGTGAATACACGATTATGAACCCTTTGCTTCGTGGCAAAACCTGTTTCACCCAGTTGCGCGTCAATTCTAATAACTGCTATTGAGTCCCTCGGTTTCTTAATACGGACTCTTTGTGACATTTGTGCGGGAATTCCGTGCAGGAAAATGTTCAGTGGCCGTTTTCTGCCTCCTACTGTAGTATGTTATTCTCTTCCGCGCTCTGGATGGACATATACGATCTGAGCAGTCACTTTGCGAGTTCTGTCTGAAAGCCGGCCGCTGTGATCGAGCGGTTCTAGGCACTTCAGCCCGGAACCATGCTGCTGCTACGGTCGCAGGCTCGAATCCTGCTTCGGGCTAGGATGTGTGTGATGTCCTTAGGTTAGTTAGGTTTAAGTAGTTCTAAGTCTAGGGGACCGATGACCTCAGAGACTAAGTCCCATAGCGCTTAGAATCATTTGAACCATATGTGTCTGAAAATATTTCCGCTGATCATGACCCTTTAAAGTCAAAGCACCGAGCGTCTCGTGAAAAAACCGTGTTTTGTTTTATTTTTGGTAAGGTTGACATAGACCAATATGACTATACTTTACTGAGGGTTTTGGCACACGAAGGAATAATACGTCTGAACAACCGCTCACTGCAGCAGTAACTGTAACATCATTAATGGAAACCGACACATCTTCCGTTGTTTTACCTCAAAAGGAGCTGGTAAGTGCGGCTACTGCTGGAACCAAAGAGGGAAAAATTTTCCTCTACTGTTAACCACACTTGTTGTGTTAGAACAGCGAGAGTCTCTTTAGTGGTAGCAGCAAGTGTTTCAAACATTTTGCGAACTTTACCATACTTCATTTAATACCAGAAACGCAAATAACCCACTAATACACTTAAAAACCTCAAAAATTGTTTTTCCCCACGTGTCATAACCAAACTACACCGCTGACAATCGCGAACCAAATGACGCAGCATGTCTACACGTATAACACGTGGCTGTTACAATCATAGTGTACAACAGTTCGTGCCCTGTAAGACTGTAGAACTGACACTGGGTTATCGGGTCCACCATGACCCTTAAATAATGATGACTCCACTGGTTCATGTGGCTTCACAAACGTAGCCTTAAATATCTTTATCCATTGCTCCACACATTAGGTGTAATAACTCAGAACAGATACTGAATTGAACATAAACAGACTGCGACCTATCACACCTCACTGTGCTTTGGCGATACTGTTGAACTGGAGATATGCCAAGGACCACGTCTCGTACATAATTTACTAATGTACCCGTTGTTACTGTTGGACACAAACTACAGTGTTTGGGTGTCAATATTTACCCAACAAATACTTCTCTCACCAAACCGTAGCGTTTGAATACTGGACGAATACCTCCCTACACAACCTATGTCATTAACTGTAACGGTCACTTGCTAATACAAACTCTAACGAGTCAACCAATTCTGGGCCGCTACGCTTCACAATGGGTCACAGAAATAGTAAGGGAAAGGACGGCCTTACGCCGGGGCGTATAGTCAAACAGTGGTAGTGTTGACAGGTGTTTATTCAAGCATCCTTACACAGCACTCCAGCCGTCCTCACGACCAAACGGTGTGCTTGCAAATGCAGCGGAGTGAGCCGACGCCCCGCCGGCGCAGTTCGTTGTCCTGGGTCGCGGGTGGCAGCCACCTTGATGCCGAGCAGCCCCCCAGTCGGCGATGCGGTGCGAGGCTCCAGCGGTGAAGAACGATCGTGGCCCGCTCCAGGCCCTCCAGTCTTGCCGACAACGCAGTCCCGTACGTACTTGAGACACCCATATCATGCGCTTGGGTGCAGTAGCCGATACCAGATGTCTGTTGCCGAGCAGCAAAGCTCGTCTCCCCCACCAGGATCGACCCCGACGATGTCTGCTAACGCGTAGGTGGCTACGAAGCCTCGACGTTGTGCCTTCCGCAGTTGCCAGTATGAGAGTAGACAGCTTTCACTCCGTTGGCTGAAGTTCCTCAGAGGCTGGATCTTGGTTGTACAGCAGCACCCGTCATCTACATCTACATCTACATGATTACTCTGCAATTCACATTTAAGTGCTTGGCAGAGGGTTCAAAAGTGAAGTTTCCCAAGTCCCAATTCTGGTGCGCCACTGGTAGGCACGTCTCGGCGTAATCTGATAAATCATGCAACGGGCAGGTAGTCATCCAGTCTTCATCACCAAGAATGGGTCGTGGTTTCTCTGAAACTCAATAGTCCGTCGCTCACTCCGGTTCAAGATGCAGACAGAATGGCTGCACGATTGAATGCCCCGAGCTCCTATGATCCATTATTTATATCGTTATAGCTACGATTCTGACGAAGTCCTATTGGAGGGGGACGAGTACATTTGTTTCCTATTATTTGTCTTGTCAGCTTTACCTTGCTCGTCCTGCCCCGAACAAGGGTTGTTAGGTCTTGTTAAAGTTTCTACGTGTGAGTTCCCAGGTAGCATGCAAGTGCCTGTGTCACAAAATATTACCTCACTGAGCTGATCCATGCAGTCGACCGCTGACCGGTGTCGTAAACTCCTGTCTGCCCCGAGTATTTTTTTGTAATATTTACTTTTCGTAATGTTTACTTGGATAGCACGTCGATCGGGCTGGTCTCTAATGCTTGATCGCGACAGGAATAAAACATTAAAAACTCACAATTAACAAACCTAACTTTTCTAGAGCACAGACTTATGAACTATTTCGCTACCGGTAGGGCAGTGCGACACCCTAAACGGATACAGAATAACATAGGATAATAGCTCTTAACCTATGTGCATAATTTTAAGGGAGCTGTTGATAGTGTGCGCTTAAAGTTGATGACATCAGTACAGGAAAATTTAAAGTGAAATATCAGATGTGTGGTATTAGCGTTAATGAGTTAATTAATTTCCCTGGAAAAATTAATGTGGTTCAAGGCTGGAAGTGATATGTCAAGGCATGTTGCCGTTGATACTTTTATGAAAGCCATCTAAAATGATTGCAGGAACTCTACTGTGTGGTATATTTGTTGAGATATTTAATAATGAGAGAACCATCACAAGACGACAAATCGTGTTACGTTTGAAGTTACTAAGTACTGGAAAATGTGCTGATAAGCTAATGCCTTCATCTTCCACACAAATTACGCATTTTTGATTATTCAACAAACTATTCCTGTAAGTAGTCCTGTATGAATTTTGTCTGAAGAGTAAGGGCATGTATACGAAATTGAGAACTGCAGTAAGAGTTACAACTTGCGAAAGACGGAGCACTGCTCACTCATATGCATGACGGCTATCAGTGGTATAAAAAGAAACACTTGTGTTCCGGTTGTTCCAAAAAATTACGTATTCCTTCTAAAAAAATTAACGACAACGAGTTGACCGCTTGTACTTTTACCTGTCGTCCTCATGCGACTTCTTGACAGATGTTAGCCTATTTAGTTTTACTTCCTATATTGTTCTAATTGTGTCTGCATGATGATTTTACGACTTCGAAATTTAGGTGAATTTTCTATAATTTTATGGAAAGACTTTTCTCAAATTCTGCCTCAGCTTCGAAAGACTGTTGAAGTCCCAATAAGCACTATTTCTCCAAGTTGCCAAAAGTGGTATCAGGTTTCCGCTCCTCTTCGGGCAAAAGACTTTGAGAAATCTGGTGAATCTATAAAGTCCAATGGTATCACTCACGGATATTAGGATACACGGTAGGGACCACGACGCTTTGGGGAAGTAGCAAGATGAGCCGCTGACGTCAGAGGGCACTCAACCAGCGTTCAGTAGTCCAGAGTTGCCATAACGTATTGCGTTGTAATTGCGTTTACGAGCGAGAACAAAGTTGTTTACGGAAGCGTGAAATTTTATTGGTGACTGACAATAGAATTCAGTGTTACACCGTAATAATTAGTGTACCGAGGTATTTCTTAGAGTAAGTTTTCAAGTGAAAGATAATGGTTTACTGAGCGATCACCAGTTGCGCTAAACACAGCATACCGCAAAGTAGGCCGTGAATGAAGTTTCAAATATTTCCAAAAAGTGAGAAGAAACGAAAATGAGTAAATGCTTGTAAACGAGCAGATTCGTTTTCAGTTGAAACTGCTCGTGTATTCTCAGTACATTTTACTGAATAATATTGTGAAACGGATTTGGAAAGTTAACTGTTGAATATTCCCCCGAAACGCAAGTTAGAAACTCATGCTGTTCCAAATCTAAGTTTACAGTTCTCTGTTCCCGATTTAGGGCTTAGTAATGAGCCTAATAATAAGAGAAATATACGGGTACAAAAACAAAGCTACCGTAAGGAAGTAGAAGATATTTAACAGGTAAATATATCACCAACTAATGAAGAAATTACTACTAGACAAAACATTGAATGTGTAAACAAACAAGGGGTAAAGATTGCTTACGCTCACTATTAGTAATTACGGAAACAGAAATAAAAGACCTTCGGCAAAATAATCCAGATTTACAGCATCATCTCTCTCTCTCTCTCTCTCTCTCTCTCTCTCTCTCTCTTTCTCTCTCGATGTAGAGCTAGGTTACAAACAAGGGATAATGATTGCTTACGCTAACTATTAGTAATTATGGAAACGGAAATAAAAGACCTTCGGCAAAATAATCCAGATTTACAGCATCATCTCTCTTTCTCTCCCTCTCTCTTTCTCTCTCGATGTAGAGCTAGGTTACCTGAAATTAAAGCATGTTCAGAAAGTGACTCAGGGATCTTTTCCCGACTGCCAACAAGTGGTCATGAAAGGACGGTGTACTAAATGGTTATCAGAAGATACTGCAAAGGCTGCGACTTTACGTTGTCTTATAAAGCATTTTTCTTTTGTAGGAGATGTATTGAAATGTACTCTTCCTAGCGAAGTCACTATTAAAAAGAAGAACTAGTGCTCCACCAGGTTCTATTGATTTAAGCCTTAGTGTTTGAAGATTCTAAGTTATTAACGAAATTAGAAAAATCGGAAAATAATAACGTGCTATTTTATATCTTTACCGTATAGGTAAGAAATTTCATCACCTTGTTGATCATATCAGTAACACGGTATTCACTGAGGCATAACAACGTCCTCTAGATTTTCCCGTAATTTGTTAAGTCATCTGCCACCTTTCTACGAGGCGTTTTCTTAGCTTTTCGAATCCAGAAAAAAACTTATTACTGCACATAGCATATTTTCCCGTTTGGAAGACCTCCAAACAGGTATTTATTCAGCCGAAATTCATAACACAAACTTGTACTCTAGTCTCTGTTCTCATCCATTTTTCATTTGTTGACTTTCCTGCATTCCCCAGTCATACACCAATACTCTCCATTGTTCTGTTTTTTAATATTTTCACAAACTAAATCAAAATTAAGTATAAAAGCTGGGAATATACACTGATTTTAAACTTTCCCTTAAATCTACACTGTAAATTTAGATTTGCTAACTTTTTAGTTTACAAAAAGAACTCCTGGCAAATGCTACCTTTCTCTTTTTTTCTTTTCCTTGTCTTCAAATCATTACCTTTCCGCTCCGAATTTCAGCTCCGTTGTTTCTAATTTTTTCACCGTAAATTATATCAGTTTTGTTATAAATGGTTATCAAACTTGCACTAATATGATTATCTATTCGTTATTGAAGTTTATGATATAGTGAATATTACAGTACCATCATTAAACTGTAGGTTACACAGATTCCATACTCATACTGCTTCTCCAATTTTTAGCAATTTTGGGATTGGTGACAATAGTTCCAGAGATGTACAGTCTGCTTGACTACCTGCCTACTTCCATTCTGACGTTGTTAATGTCCCGAATAACTGTAATAGTCGCTGTAACGTTGACGTATAGATAGTCCAGACCAGCCGTGGTTCAACAGCCATGTTAGAAAGCTGCTACGACAGAAAAGCGCTATAAATTTAAACGTAGCCAAAGCCTCACAGACCGACAAAATGAGGCGAATTCAAAATTAGAGTAAGGAGAAGAAGCGTGATGTTTTCATTGTACTGGAAAGTAAAATCCTGTCTACCGACTCGACAGAAAATCCTAAGAAGGTTTAGTCTCATTTTAAATGGATAAAGGAATCTGTCCAGACATTCTGTGACCATAGTGAGAGCGAAATGAACAACACACAGTAACAACGGCCGAAATGCTAAACATATTTTTCTACAACTGTTTCACCATCTAAGATCGCACTGCAGCTCCTCCTTTAAACCGTTGCACGAAGCAACAAAATGACTGATATCGAAATACGTGACCATGGAAGAGAAAAGTGGCTGAACTCATTCAACAGAGGGAAGTCCACTGGATCTGAAGAAATAGCACTACAATTCTGGATAGACTATGCGAAAGAACATTCTCGTCTTCTAGCAGCAGTGTACGGTAGACCTCTAGAGGAGCGAGGTGTTCCTGATGGTACGAAAAAAGAACAGGCTATTTATATTTTCAAAGGGTTGTCAAGCAGAAGCACAAAACCTTTGGATTATACTCTGACGTTGGTCAGTTTCATAAAAGTATCAACGGCAACATGCCTTGACATATCACTTCCAGCCTTGAACCACATTAATTTTTCCAGGGAAATTAATTAACTCATTAACGCTAATACCACACATCTGATATTTCACTTTAAATTTTCCTGTACTGATGTCATCAACTTTAAGCGCACACTATCAACAGCTCCCTTAAAATTATGCACATAGGTTAAGAGCTATTATCCTATGTTATTCTGTATCCGTTTAGGGTGTCGCACTGCCCTACCGGTAGCGAAATAGTTCATAAGTCTGTGCTCTAGAAAAGTTAGGTTTGTTAATTGTGAGTTTTTAATGTTTTATTCCTGTCGCGATCAAGCATTAGAGACCAGCCCGGTCGACGTGCTATCCAAGTAAACATGTGCGATAGACATGTTGTGCCAAAACAAAGATCGTGTGAAACATTATTTTCTTTGTTCTCAATGGAGAGAAACCTTCAGACGTACAGGTGACTTTACGCTTACCCCAAGGAGGAGTTATAGTTCCACAGTTTCTCACAATATATGTAAATGATATAGTAGACATCATCGGAAGTGCCGTGAGTATCTTCGCGGACGATTATGTTGTATACAGCAAAGTAACAAGGCTGGAAAATTGTAACTAAGTGCAGAAAGACATGTTTAGGATAGACGCTCTGTGCAGGGAGCGGCAATTGACCATCAACGTAAATAAATGCAACGTTTTTGCATATACATAGACAGGAAGACCCATTTTTGTATGATTACATGACTGCAGAACAGTCACTGGAAGCAATTAGTTAAATAAAATATGTAGGAGTACGCGTAGGCTACGATTTAAAGTGGAATGATTACATAAAAGTAATCGCAGAAAAGGCAGATGCCAGACTGATGGTTCAAATGGCTGTGAGCACTATGGGACTTAACATCTTAGGTCATCAGTCTCCTAGAACTTAGAACTACTGAAACCTAACTAACCTAAGGACATCAAACACATCCATGCCCGAGGCAGGATTCGAACCTGCGCCCGTAGCAGCCGCGCGGTTCCCGGGTGAAGCGCCTAGAATCGCTCGGCCACCGCGGCCGGCCGTCTGGGACAGAAAAGAGGGAAGTGATACACAAAGTACCCTCCTCCACGCAGCGTACTACAGATGTAGATGTGGGTGTACTAAAGTATGTCGACACAGCGTCTTGTGTCTCAAGGGCTGTTAGTGCCCATCGAAGTTCACGATTTGCAAAATATCCAGTGTGCTACACAATTTTTTACGACTATAACTCATGCATTATTAAAATTATTAGTGAATGTTTTATATAGCACGCAGATATCCCTTACAGACCTATAACTTTTGAATATCTTACCTGTATCCTTGGTAATGACGTGGAGTAATTATCGCATTTCTAGGTTTATGGCAACTGTCATCTTCCACAGACAGTCTGTAAACATTACTTTGAATCGACTTTTAATGACTCCTATTAAAGCATCTATTAGACATAAACTTGTGATTCATACGAATCTCTACATACTTCGTTAACTGACGCCTTTTGCACAATCAAATGTTGGAATCTTTTTGACATTTGTATGGTTTAGTGATACTATACTCCGTACAAAGAAGGAAGAGCTCTGACTGTTGAAGTGGTCTTGGCGCACGTGCTTCACTCATCCACGATGGCCAATCATATCAAGAGACTTTGTTTATGTTACTGTGGCAGCGCTGCAGTGTTGCCGTGCTACCAGGAGACCCCTGCTTAAGTTCTGGTGCCAAGTGCTTCATACAGGTTGTACATGTAAGTTCCACTGATTCTGCGAGTTTCCTAACGCGTGTGTAGAAAAATGCTTCGTGCAATGCAGGGAAGAGCACTTGTAGAGATGGAGCTACGCTGAAATCTCAAACACACGAATGTATGCAGCCTACAGTTCGCGTATTTACTCTGAAATGGAAAGGGACGATGATGGGCCTCTAAAACCAGTGAGTAAAGTGACTAACAGGATGGTAGAAGCACTGAACATCTCTACAGCAACAGAGAGACTGCAAATTCATTTGGGAGCTCAGTTATTGTGACACTTGAACAGTCAAGAAAGAGATCATGTCGCGTGACTGACAATGAGACAGACAACTTTGACGTAAATGCTATCAGGTAATATTATACACATGTACTACAACACGAAGCAGTACCTGACGCTTAAAAGGTTGAGGATATCTCTGTCGCACAGTGGTTTGTTCATCGTTAGAACGCCAAGTCTCTACACTGCTTGAAAAATAAAAAATCAGCCATCCGATGGGAAAAGTTCGCAGGAAGAAAGGTACTAATGGAATGCGGAGGCATTGTGGCATGGAGATATCATTTCCTGCTTGAGTTGCTAGAAGTGTATCCGAAGAATGTTAAATGGATTGACGAAACATGCGTCAACATGCGTCAGGCACGATTCGTCGATGGACAGACGACACGCACCACAGAACTTTGAGTGTGCCAACTGGTAAGAGAGGGTGACTGAAAACTGTTCATGCTGGTTGAAATGATGGCAGATACATTTAAAGACAGGTTCGTTACTCATTTGGTACCAAACATCAATTCTGGTACTGTTTTCGTAATGGAGAATGAGCCGTACCATTCTGTACTAAGTACTATCAAATATAGCACCAACGACTGCTGTAAGGTCTTTATCAAACAATGAGGTCAACAGCCGTCAAAACACCGAAGCCTGTGACGTCGTGCTCAGAGATGATGATTCTGATGATCATCTTGGAGTTTTCATTCTGCCACACGGAAAATGAAAGGAACGTTTTCACTCGATATTTTACACGTAAGATTTGTGCATTTTTCTCTACATTCTTAATGTCCAAAATCTATTTGTGTGTGTTTATTTGATCAAGGAACACATCGGTCAGTAGAATGCTGCCAACAAGAATGTTGCAATGAATCGTGTGGCATTGTCAGACACTGTAGACCTGGCTGCCGGGTCGCCGAAGGGCGGGAGAGAAAGGTCTGCCTGTTGCTCCGTTTCCCATCCCACGAGTTGCTGGCCTACTGCACTTCAAGTGCTGGCGACTACGATGACATCTGTCAGAGATATCCGTCGCTGTACGGAGTATAGTATCAATATAATGAGTGAAAGTAATTTCCCACAGCAGACAATTTAAAAAATTCCTCCTCCATTGACATCTGCAGCGAAAGCTGCTATACGTCATAAAACAGTACAAAATTTTAGTTTGGCATATGAATGACATAGCCGCTCAGGCAACGTTGCCCTAGTGCTTTTTGTGCTCTGTCAACAGAAAAACAAAATCGACTGCTTGTTGGGTTTTGCCCGCAGGGAGTCGTGGCTTGGTGTCATTCTTTGCTAACAAGCCAGCGCTGGCGGTGTTGACAGCCGCATATTGTTTGCGGCGGCGATAAACAGGGGTGTGGCTCGGCGCAGTCCGTTAGCCGAATAGCTCCCTGGGGGGCCGTGCCACGTGCCACACCCGCACAACACGCGTTCGCACGTCGTCACTTGCGGGCGGGGTGCCACTGTGTCACCCAACGGCAGGGGCTGCAAGCAAAGCCGCGCTCTTTCTACTGCTGCAAGTCTACTCATCTGTCATCAGTCCAGCGTCCGCAAAAATAGCGCGAATTTCACTAATAGTGTTCATGCCAACATATCAGCATCAACAGGTAATGAAGGACCAAGCAAATGACTGAGAACATTAGGTATACAGCAGGAATCTATATTACTGAGCGACTGACCTGGAACCTGCTACAGAAAAATGTTGAAAATTAGGTGAACTGATAAGGTACGGTATGAGGAGGTACTAAGTAGACTCGGAGAGGAAAGGAATACACTTAATACACTGACAAGAGGAAGGGACAGAACGATAGGACATCTGTCGATATCAGGGAATCACTTCCA
The DNA here is from genome assembly GCF_021461395.2 of Schistocerca americana. NCBI lineage: Eukaryota > Metazoa > Arthropoda > Insecta > Orthoptera > Acrididae > Schistocerca > Schistocerca americana. The sequence continues at coordinate 825,593,679 of NC_060119.1, forward strand.
ATGAACTAGAGTGAGCTGTAGAGGGTAAAAACTATAGTCAAGTCACGGAAAACCTAAATAGGGACTGAACCGTAGTCCTCCGGAATGCGAGACCATTGTGCTAATCGCTTTGTTCGCCAATTAGACGACTGATTCGGAGGGCAGATTCATCTAGCCACTGTTCACATAAATTTTTTCGTATATATCGTCACAATAATCAGTCTAACAAAGAATGGAACTCTGAACTGAAGGACATTGTAAACTTAACTGCTCTTGTAGAGCCTCATTTCAAGACGAAATACCTTTATTCAAAACCTTGCTGGTAGCAGAACATGGGCTGTGATTCTAAAGCATCACAGCCCTGGTCACAGAGACACGCACAAAGTGATCGAAGCCCAGAAAGTTCATGACTTCGCTCAGCTTGACCTTCCTGTGCATTTTGCAGCAACTCTAACTGTGTATAGCTCAAAGTGGCCCCGGTTTCCCGGACACATGACAGCTGCTGTCACAAACAAATGTATATACCTAAAGCGAGTTTCTCAGCCGCTTCCTCGGCTTGTTCCAGTCTTCCGAAGTCTTGTGCGAAGTGGTTGTGTAACACATGGTGCTTGTGTGATCATCGGTCCGAAAATTGGTTTAATGCAGCTCTCCGTCTGCGATTTTTACCCCCACAATTCCCTCCAATACTAAATTGGTGAACCCTTGATGTCTCAAAATGTGTCCTATCAACCAATCCCTTCTTATTCCCAAGATGTACCGAAAATTTCTTGTCTCCTTGGTTCTGTTCAGTATCTCCTCATTAGTTATGTGATCAACGCATCTAATCTTCAACATTCTTTTGTAGCACCACCTTTCCAAAGCTTCTATTCTCTTTTTGTGTAAACTGTTTATCGTCCACTTATCACTCCCATACGTGGCTGCGCTGTATATAAATACTTTCAGGAAAGATTTCTTAACACTTAAATATATATTTGATGTTAACAAATTTCTCTTTTCCAGAAATGCTTTCTTTCCATTGCCAGTTTACATTTTACATCCTCTCTACTTCAGCCATCATCAGTTTTTTCGCTACCCTAATAGAAAACTCATCTACTGCTTTGCGTGCCTCATTTAATAACCTAATTCCCCCAGTATTACCTGATTTAATTCGACTACATTCCATTATGCTTGTTTTCCTTTTGTTGATGTACATCTTATACTTTCCTTTCAAGACACTGTCCATTCCATTCAATTGCTCACACAAGTCCTTCGCTGCCTCTGACAAAGTTACAATGCCATCGGTAAACCTTAAATTTTTTATTTCTTCTCCCTTAACTTTACTTCCTACTCCAAGATTTTCTTTGGTTTCTTTAACTGCTTGTTCTATATACAGACTGAATTACATTCAGGCTACAACCCTGTCACACTCCCACAATAGCAGAGAAACAGCTTTCTCCGCCACGCAGAATACCGACAGTTCACAAATTAGGATATACACAGAGAGTGTGTGTGGTAAAGACATTCTGTTGCAACCAAATCTCGACATGAGAAAATAGTATTAAATATGACTTCTCGTTTCGCATCTGCACCAACTCCTAATAGCCGTTCACACAGGAATCTAGGACCAAACTGTCAGATTCACGCAACAAAACGCTCAGTGCAAAATGTGCCGCACTCTAACCAGCTCTCCCCTACTAGATGTACAGCTACTCGCTTCTTCAGAATTCAGACAAACACCTCAAGTCACAACAGATAATGAAGTTCAGAGGGCGAACTATAAACCGTTCATCTTTCTGCAGATTTGGAATCAATTGATGTCATTTCAAATGCATACTGTTGTTTCAGTCACACTCCACTTTTCCTGGTGCCTTTGTCCCGTACTGTCGAAGGATCGGCATGGTTATGGTCGGATTTGGCAAGATTAATTTAAGGGGTGGCCGGATGCCCTTCCTGTCGCCACCCTGGTAGATGATATGATGATGAAGACAACACAACACGATGACGACGACGAGGACAGCACAACACCCAGTTCCGGAGCGGGAAAAAAAATCCCCGATCTAGCCGGGAATCGAACCCGGACCCTTTGCGCGGTATACCGTCGCGCTGACCACTCAGCTATTTTTTTTTTCTATCCATATTTTTTTTGCTTTTTTTACAAATAAAATAAAAATCTCTGGTGTTCTAAATTAAATGCCGGCCTACTGCATAAAATAAAAAAATATTTCTTGAAAATGTAATAAGGATACTTTTGTGATATCAGATTTTTGTTTTCAGATCGTGTATCAAACTAATTTATTTATTTATTTATTTTTATATATTTGTTGAGATGACATCAGACGCCATCCAGGCGAAAAACAATTATGTGTAATTACCATCAATAACAAACAAAATAAAGAGGGAACTATAGAATTTAAAGGTTGCGTTGGGTTGTTTAGGGAAGGAGACCAAACAGCGAGGTCATCGGTCTAATCGGATTATGGAAGGACGGGGAGCGAAGTCGGCCGTGCCCTTTCAAAGGAACTATCCCGGAATTTACCTGGAGCGATTTGAGGAAATCACGGAAAACCAAAATCAGGATGGCCCGACGCGGGATTGAACCGTCGTCCTCCCGGATGCGAGTCCAGTGTGCTAACCACTGCGCCACATCACTTTTTTTTTGTTTTTTTTTAGAACAAATTGTGAGGAATAAATAAGGAAAAGTTTTTTTTCCCAAAAGAAAACAAAGACTCCAATTCTACTGGTTTCTCCGACCAGTAAACAAAAATCAGTCTCCTTCGTCTTGTTGGCGAAGAACAAAAAAAAGTTTCTCAAAGCCAAAATCAAATTTCTTTTTCCTTTAAGAACAAATTATGAGGAATAAATAAGGAAAAGCTTTTTAAGTCGTCATGCGACTTGTAGTTAAAGTCCAGTTCTTACAGGAGCTCCTGAAGTGTATCCGCCTACAGCATGCTAGCTCGTCCAAACGTGTCTTCTCATGGCGTAGGCGTGGGTTCTGGGTAGCAGATCTATTCAGTTCGGTTCGGTTTATACAGTTTTCAGCTTCTCAGGGCTTGGACGTTCCAGCTACGAGGTGGGTCATCGAAAGTGCTCCGTAAGAAATTGGAAAAATATTGTTTATAGCGTGGGTTGCGTATCAGGACGCAGTGTCGTTCGTTGAGATAAGTCCAATATCCTAGCGTAGACTTGTCGCCAGAAGTAAAAAGATAGCGGATCGTGTGGCCACAGATCCAATTCACAGAGTTAGTTTTGGCGGAGGGGTAGAAAGTCTTATCGGGGTACAAAAGCACGTGGACGTCGATCTGAGCCGGTGTCTGGCGAGTAAGAAACGCCAAAATTCGCCGCGCAAGTGTCCAGACGTCTAGCGCTGTGCCACAGTGGAGCCGGTGGACATCCGTGTCATCCACTCCACAGTGGGTGCAGAGGGATGAATCGGCGAGATGGATGCGGTGCAGACGATCTCGGTTAACTTGTTTGCCATTCACGGTGATGTACCAGGCTGATTGAACATCTGATTCGAGAAAACGCGCATGGATCGCCTTCCATATGTGTCGCCACACGTACTGTGGATACTTACGTTCGATGGGGTTGGACGGGCGGCACTGTTGTAACAATTCGGAGACTGTTTTCGTGAGGTACAAACGTGTAAGTGGTAAGGACCGGTAGATATAACTGAACTCCAGGAAAAATCGTTGGATGTAATAAAAGGGGGTTGGAATGGTCGATACCAGTACTGGGGCGGACAAGGAGGCCGGTGCAAAGTTGTGAAGCAGGAGGCTAGTAAGGCTCTGCGGGCAACGATGCCAAAGTTGTAGTTGGGAGCTGACGTATAGTGCCTTGACACGAGTCGGCACGTGGATGAGTCCCACCCCGCCACGATCTCGTGGTAGTGCAAGGGATTCATACTGCACCTTGAATAACATCCCCGAGCTGACGAAGGAGCCGAAAGCCATCAAAAGTCGTCGCGCCAGGAGATTTGGGACTGGTAGTACTTGAGCCACGTGTGGTATACGGGAAGCATGATACATGTTCACGTATTGCGCGCGTTGGATAACGTCGAGAGCTCGTAGCCGGTGATCTGCGAGATTTGCTCTGATTGTCTGTAGCAAGCGTCTACCATTGATAGTCGCTGAGCGGCGCAGGTCTGCTGTGAAATCAAGTCCAAGACACCGTATGGTGGCGGCGACACTAAGGGGGGCAGCGCATCTCTCCGGCAAGCCCTCACCAATGAGCAGGACCTTGGATTTGGACACGTTGAGGCAGCTCCCCGACGCTTCGCCGTAAGTCGCCACCCATGTCAGTGCTGCTCGTACTTCATCTTCACTGCGCAGATATAGTACTATGTCGTCTGCGTAGGCTGTACAACAAAAACGGTGGCCTTGCACAGCCATGCCTTCCAAACGTTGGCGCATGCCCTGGAGCAGGGGTTCCAAGGCGAAAGCATACAAAATTGTGGAAAGAGGGCATCCTTGTCGTACAGATCGTGCGATGACCAGGGACGGTGTAAGACGACCATTGTACATGATTTTAGAGGTTTCACTACTCAACAGGCGCATAACCACTGTGACAATACCGCCAGGAAAACCCATATGCTGAAGAACTGTCCGTAAATAGAAGTGGTCAACACGGTCCAAAGCCTGGCTAAAGTCCAGTGAAGCCAAGGCGCCAGGGAGACGCTGATGATGCGCTAATGCTATCATGTCTCTGTAACGGCAAAGGGCCGTACGGATGTTGTTGTCGCCTCCTAGGGAAGTCTGGTCGCAGGATGTGACGTAACGTGCGACCTTCCTGAGTCGCGATGCCAGTAGCCGTGTGAATATTTTCATGTCGCTGTTGAGCAAAGTAATTGGTCGATAGTCCTGGACCCTCGATAACCCGCGCGGTTTATGTACGGGGATAATAATTCCTTCTAGAAAGGCGCTCGGGACCACTGTCATCGGTGACATCAGCTCTTGTGCGATTGCCGTCCACGTGGAATCCAACAAATAGTGAAAACTTTTATAAAATTCGATGGGTATACCGTCAGGTCCAGGAGATCTGTTATCGGAACCCGCCTTGATAGCGTCTACCACTTCATCTGTGGTTACGTCGTCTTGGAGGTCATGCACTGCATCCTCCGGAAGAGTGTTCGTAGTAAGCTGAGCGACTTCTGTGACCAGTGCTGCAGAATGCGGTACGGCTGCGTAGAGCCCGGCAAAATGAGCATGGAGAGCACGACCGATGCTTTGTTGGGTGTCGTGCCGGCGCCCTTCCACATCAGTGAGGACTTGGATCAGAGCTCGTCGTCGTCGTTGTCTTTCCTGAAGGAGGTGGTACATCGACGGACGTTCTTGAGGGATTCGATTAGAAGCTCGAGAACGGACTACAGTGCCTTCTAAGTTACGCCGCATGATCAAGGAGATCTGCGCCTTCGTGCGATGGACCATCGACTGCCGGGCTGGCGAGAAAGGCATCGTCGTACAGTCACGTAGAATGGTGTAGTAAAAGTGCAGGGTATTAGTTTGCCACGCCTTTAATTCCTTCCCATAACTCATCAGAGTCTTCCTGAGGGTCGACTTTGCACAGGAGAGCCACCATGATAAGGTGGAGTCATAGGCTTCTCGACGATGGTGGCAGCGTGCCCACGCTTCTTCGACCATACGGCGACAGTCTGGGGAGGTCAGGTGAGCGACATTGAGTTTCCACAGACCACGACTATGCCACACTTGCTGTCGGGCGAGAGTGACGTCACAGAGGTACGCATCATGGTCTGAAAAGGCCAAGGGCCAGACTTCCGCATGACGTGTGCCTTCAGCAAGGGAGCGGGTAACGTAGATGCGATCTATGCGGCTTGACGAGTGAGAGGTGTAGAATGTATAGCCCGGTTGAATTCCGTGGAGCTTCTTCCATGTGTCAACAAGTCGGAGACGGTCGATGACCACTGAGAGAGATGCACAAGGGGAATGTCGCGGGAGTTGGTCCGCGGGCTCTTGTGTCGAGTTAAAATCCCCACCGAGTACCAAATCGTCCTGCGGACCGGTGAAGAGGGGTGTGACGCTTTCGGCAAAAAAAGTTTGTCGGTCATGACGGCGGCCAGTGCCGGACGGAGCGCAGATATTAATAATACGCACGCCGAACAGTGTCAGGGCCATACCTCGCGCAGTGGGGAGGTAGATGACGTCCTCTGCAGGGAGTCCGTCGCGTAGCAGGATGGCGACGCCGCTACCGGTATCAGATGCGGGGGAAACATGAGCGTTGTATCCGGTGGGAACTAGGAAGTCAGCCACAAACACCTCTTGTAAGAGTGCTATATCCACATCCGCAGAGTAAATAGTGTCTCTGAACATGGCCAGTTTATGGGGGGCACGAATGGTGGCAAGATTCATCGTGGCGATACGATATTGCTGTGTACGGCCACCCTCAGTATTTGCAGAACGTGCGGTAGATGTAGCCGGCAGGTGGAAACCCGCCGGTGGTCCCGCCGTGGTGATAATTACTGGCGGGGCGCCAGCCCCTGTGTCGCCGAGGTGGACTCCTGTGCAGACACGCTGGCAGTCTGTTCCACTTCTTCTTCAACGTCATCGGCCCAGGAAGCTGACGACGTGGACATGTGACCGTCACGTACTTCCGGAACGGGTGTTGTGGATTCCGCAACATGAGTGGCAGGGGGACCGCCGTCATCATTCGTTGACAACGGCGAGGACACGTCCCTGGCTGGGAGAGTAGGCGTCAAAGGAGGGGCGCCTGTTGCTGCCACATCGCGTGACTGGACGCAATGTGGGAGATCACCGTCAGACATCAGGTCGACATCTCGTGGGGCTGTCTGAGAAAGGGCGTCATCGGAAGGCGTTCGTCGTCGTTTCCTGTGTTTGTGAGGCGACCGCTGTTTTCCGATGTGGCCTTCTGAACAAGAATGTGGTCGCCCGTCGTCTGACGCCGAACCCGTCTGGACAAAGGCAGACGTCGGCACGACACCGAGGTCGACGTCCATGGTTCCAACAGGAACATCGGTTTCGGTCTGCAAACCGGACGGTCCTGAAGCGAGCACTGAAGGCGATGTCGTTCTTGTGTCCTCGGCGCGTTGTGCTGCGGCGGGTGGCGTTGACGATACTGCTGGCGCAATCGAGATTGGTACGACGGGGTCCTGTACTACCTTGGCGTAGGTGATGGGTAAGGACGTGACCGTCGAAGCCTGGGTCTCTTCACGTAACGGCGTCTGTATTAAACGGCGGTGTAAGCATTCGGAACGTACATGTCCCTCCTGGTCACATCCTGCGCACGTTCGTGGCTGTCCATCATACATGACGATGGCCCTCACACCGCCAATCAGCATGTACGATGGGACATGTTTCGTCAGCTCAATTTTTATTTGCCGGACGCCATTTAATACGGGGTAGGTCGTAAATGTTTGCCACTTCTCCGCGACGTGACCCAAGACGGTGCCATATGGTTGGAAAGCGGCAATGACCACATCCTGAGGCACCTCGAACGGGAGCTCAAACACCCGCAATGTCCGGAGACCGAATCCAGCATGGGCGACCGTCACAACTCCCATATGTCCATCAGAGTGTTTAAATTTCAGTCCGGTGGCATGACGGTGAATTATGCCATTGCAAATTTCCTCCGTCGACATCTTGATGTAGACAACACTTCCAGTGATGGAAAAATGTATGCCGATTACGTCCTGGGGGTTCAAACGTAGATCCTCACGTAGGAACTGTTCGATTTCGAAAGCTCTGGGTCGTGGATGTTCGGCCTGAAACGTTACTTTGATCGTTGCACGGCGGTGCGAGTGCGCCATGGTGTACTTTAGTACTGGACTCAATAGACACAAACACCGCGACGCGGAAGTAAACACCGCCGAGAGCGGAGCGTCGGACGGCGCGCGGAGCAGCTCCGCACGCTAGCACGGCTGAGAGCCGACTGATCACTCGGTGGGAATTTAAAGAAAACGCCCTCCTGGCAGAACGCCAACTTGTGGGTAGACGCACACTGAATCCCAAGGCAGTCAGGTAAGTTCCAGGCACGTCTTCATGAAGAATATTGCATTTGCCGCTATATTGGATCGAGTCCTGGTATTACACAATCTCACTAAAATCACCTTCTCATACGTGGGACACCCCAGCTGCAGGGTGAATCGAAGAAGGCATTACCCAAAAAGTTGGTATCGCGGATGGTGCACGAGAAAAGTAATGAGATCTTGCAGGAACGTCCTAAAATCAAGAACACTTTTATCACTTTCATGGAACAAATAAGAGATCGAGAGGCCTTTTATCCAGTTCACAGCGTTGGTCTTCGTACGTGGGAAGTATGTCTCATCTGGGAACAGAAGGGCGTGTGGCAACGAGGAATCTGTAATTTTTATGGCATGTAGACGAAGTTCTGTCATGTATTTTCCATTAACGACTAGATACCAGGTCGCACTAGCGCTCGTGTCAAGGAGGATATGGTGAACAGAACTTCAAACCACGGGCCATGCGATCGTAGGACGTCTGCTTTCCACAGCATTCCTTGTATGATTTCTCATCATTAGAAGGTAAACATCACGTGCGGTAGAGTTTCCGGTACCAGGAAAGTCGGCATGGACATAACTGTTGTCGATGAAAAAGGACCTGAGGAGGTGTGAGAGCGAGGAAGAAGTATGGGTTACTGCAGCAGGTGCCACTCGAGAGGTAGGGGCCAGTTCGTCAATCAGGCTTCCCGATAGTCCGGTTCGGCGGCGGGTCCACGACTTAACCATCGTACTTACATAAAGGGCAGCTGCTCTCGCTTGGACGTTGGCAAGGCCGAGGCCGCCATCTCGAGTGTCAGCGTGTCGTAGCGGACTTTGAGGATAACACCCGCGCTTACAAAGTAGCAGAACGCCGCCTGATGTCTGTGTGCCATTGCCTTTGGCATCTGTAAAATCTGTGCTAAATGAGCCAGTCGTGAGACTAGATGAGTGTTAACAAAATACACCCTTTGTAACATGTCCAATGCTCTCAGGAGGCTGCCACGAACGTTCACGCGGGTAGCTTGAAGCAGGCGTTTATAGTTAAATGAGATCGTGCATCAAGCGTGAAGGCGATCCCCAAACATTTGAGTTTGTCCACTAAAGGCAATGGAGCCACACTCTCTGCTGGAAGACCTCTACCGACGGACATAGCACTAGATTTCGTCAGGTTTACACGGCTGCCCGCTGCAGTCCCGTACTGGTTGATCCATGCCACTGCCTCTCACACTTCATCCTCCGATAGAACCAAGAACACCACGTCATCTGCATAGGCGCAGAAGATGAAAGCATTCCCCTCATTGTTATCCCTGTGAGCCGGCTCCTCAAATCGTGTAACAGTGGCTCAAGTGCGATTGCGAAAAGCAGCATCGACAGCGGACATCCTTGACGGACCAACCGCATGGCATTAATAGGGCCCGCCACACGGCCATTGACCAGCACTCGCGGTGCGGCACCTCGGAGGAGCCGCAAGACGATGTGAATAAACCTGTCTGGAAAGGCCATCCGTTTGAGTACGTATTCTAGAAGGGTATGACTCACTCTATCAAAGGCGTGGTCGAAGTCCACTGTCACTAAGGTACCGCTACGGCGGCAGGTCGTGGCCAGTGCTATGAAGTCACAGTAATCGCTGAGTACCGTCTGAATGATACTGTTACCACCAAAGCAAGTTTGATCCAGAGAGATGAGTTGAGGAATGACGCGCCGAAGGAGAGGGCCAAAAATCCAGGTAAAAATCTTGGAGTCAAAATTTAACTTGGTCAACGACCGATAATGCCCAACTCCCCGACCTCCCAATGGCTTGGGGGCCGGAATAAGCAAGCCTTCTACGAATTCGGGTGGGAGGGGAAGGTCAGGGTTAATCACTTCTTCATACATCGCAGACTAGCGTGATCCCATGATGTCGTGGAATGTGAGGTAAAACTCCAGCGGGAACCCATCTGGTTCAAATGGTTCAAATGGCTCTGAGCACTATGGGACTTAACATCTGAGGTGATCAGTCCCATAGAACTTTGAACTACTTAAACCTAACTAACCTAAGGACATCACACACATCCATGCACCGTATCGGTCGCACGGTTCCAGACTGCAGCGCCTAGAACCCATCTGGACATGGGGCTTATTCTTATGAAGAGCATCGGCGACGTCATCAGACGTAATTGTCGCTGTGAGAATCTCCGCAGCAGCCTCATCCATTGTACCCGTCAAGGAACGGAGGACATCAGTCGTTACCTATATGTTCTGGTCCTCTGCTGCATAGAACTGCTTGTAGTGATCCACAAAGGCTTTTACGATATCATTCTTGGACGTCAATCCACGACTATCTGGCATGTCGAAGCTGTTGACCAGCTTTCTCCGACACCGCTGCTTCTCTAGGATAATATGATGCATGGGCAGGGGCTCTCCTGTACAGAATCGTGCCATCTTGAGCGTACTATTGTGCCTTAAAGGCGGTGACGCATAAGAGAAATTATCTTCGCCTTAATACGTTGAATTTCAACCTGTCGTTGAACAGATGGGGCATGGTTTGAGAGTTCCCGGAGAATTGTGAAATAGTATTCCATGGCATGTCGTTGCAACAGCATTTTGTCGCGACCGTAATTCATCATCGAACGACGTAAAGTAGGCTTGGTGCAGTCGAGCCACCACCGGAATGTTGAAGGATACGCTTGAAGGCGTCTCATACAGTTGTTCCACGTCGTTTCTACGACCTGGCTGCATTCAGGATCCTTGAGATGGGCGACATTCAGCTTCCTCAGGTCTCGACCGCGCCACTCCTTCTTCCTTTGGAGCGAAACAGTGCGATATGGTCGGAAAAGGCGGTAGGCCATAGCTCAGAGTCGAGCGTGGCAGTTACGATTCCTTGGCAAACGTAGACACGGTCAAGACGAGTTGCTGAATGGCTAGTGATGTACGTATATCCAGGCCGGTCACCATGCACGCGGTCCCAAGTATCGGTAGGTTCAGTTCATGCACGAGCAGCTTGAGTTCCTGGCATGTGGTAAAATGCGGATGTTGGTCTTTCTGGCATATCACACAATTGAAGTCGCCGCCAAGACTAATATGGTCGTAGCGGCCTTCAAACACAGGAGCGTCCTGTTCTGAATAGTATCGCGACTCTTCCCGTCGCTTGGCCGTCCCTGAGGGAGCGTAAATATTGATGACTCGGACACTGTGGAAAGTCGCAGCAAGACCCCTAGCCAATGGCAGGTAAACCACGTCGTCTACCTCAATGCCTTCCTTTAATAGAATAGCTGTTCCACTGCCTGCGTCAGGTAGGACACATAGCCATAGTTACTAGGAAACGTCGCCAGGCGAACTTCCTGCAAAAGGGCAACATCGAGGTCCGATGCCCTCAACATTTCACGGAGCAATTGTAGTTTGACAGGGGGTGCCAATGGTGTTGGCATTGATGGAGCCAATCCTGCAAGCTTGTCGTGCAATTGGGACTACTGGGACGCTCATGGAGGCATGAAGGGCTGCAAAGAACAGGAATGTTGTCCCAAGAGGCAGCGCATTCCCATCCAGCAGACCTGTCTATTAGCAGTCGAGGGTTAGAGCAGCAGTATTCGCTGCTGTCTCAGCGGTGAGTGTTTCGCCGTCTACATCGTCAGACCACGCAAAGGTGCGTGGATGGTGTGCGTCCGGTGGAGTAGCTGTGGAGTCCGAAGGCGGCGTCACGCCTGCGGTGGAAGAGTGGTGCTGGCTCAGCTGCTGTTCAACGTTCATAGGCACAGCGTCTGAGGCATGCAGAGATGGTTGTACCTCCGACGGGGTGCAGACTGGTGCTTCCACCACGGAATCGTCCGTTGGGGTAACATCTTGATAGGTGTGATCCTCATAGTCTTGAGACTGCTTCTTGCAGGTGTTAGACGGGATGATCCGCCGTTTCCGACGTCTCCTCGGCTACATTTGCTTGCGTACGTGATCTTCAGTGCCGGAAGACGCCTGGGGCACAAAAGCATCAGTAGGCAGAACCATGGAGTCAAGAGCCGTCCCCTGTCCCAGAGATTGCTCACCAATGCACATGTCGGGAGGAGGAGGCAAGGGCGCCGGTGCTTCTCGCAACAGCCTGAGGCATTACCGGAGACGAAGAAGTGGCAGTAGTAGGAGCCAGTGGTGATTGCGGGCGGGGGTCGTTATGGAGAACTTCGACAAACGTCAGCAGTAGTGTCTTCGGAGCGGTCGTGGCCGGCAGGTCTCCAGGCGGTAACTGCGTGATTCTGCGTTGCAGACAGCTGGAACACAGGTGTCCTTCTTTCCGCAACCCGAGCATGTCTTCGGCTGGCCATCATAAATAATAACTGCGCATCAGTCACCAATATATAAGTAGGACGGCAGATCTTTGGTTAGCTCTATGCAGATCTGTCGTACTCCGTTGAGAACCGGGTATGTAGTGAACTGAACCCACTTTTCAGATGTATGACTAATCACCTTTCCATATGAGCGCAATGCAGAAACCACTACCTCTGAAGGCACCTCGAAAGGGAGTTCTAATACACGTATCGTCCGCAGTGCAAGTCCCTCATGTTCCACAGTTACGTCACCGTGTAAGTAGGCTGTTTATGTTTTCTCTATGTAAGTAGGCTGTTTAGGTTTTTTCATTGGTAACGCCACCTCTGTATGAAAATCACTGGCTGTGCTGTGGGCAGTCTGTGTCTGCTTTGCATTGTTGTAATACTCGCCATTGTAGTGTTAGGCAGCTGGCTGTGAACAGCGCGTAGCGTTGCGCAGTTGGAGGTGAGCCGCCAGCAGTGGTGGATGTGGGGAGAGAGATGGCGGAGTTTTTAAATTTGTGATGAACTGCTATATTTATATATGATGATATCAAGGTAAATACATTGTTTGTTCTCTATTAATATCTTTCATTTGCTAACTATCCCTATCAGTAGTTAGTGCCTTCAGTAGTTTGAATCTTTTATTTAGCTGGCGGTAGTGGCGCTCGCTGTATTGCAGTAGCTTGAGTAGCGAAGATTTTTGTGAGGTAAGTGATTTGTGAAAGGTATAGTTTACTGTTAGTCAGGGCCCATTCTTTTGTAGGGATTATTGAAAGTCAGATTGCGTTGCGCTAACAAAATATTGTGTGTCAGTTTAAATACAGTCATGTATAAATTGTTCAAAGGGGACGTTTCATATGGCGACCTTGCCAGGATACCTCACTGGAATCTTCTGGTTTTTTCTTGTAGTTTGTGTAATTGGTGTAGCTATTGTTTATTGATAGCGTGTAATCATAGAGAGAATTTCCTTTGTAGTTGTAGTTTTTCATTGTTGTACAGTAAAACAGTTGTGGCATGCATGTAGATTTGCACCAAGTATTTCGCAGCTGTGCTGGAAATTAAGTAGACATTATTTCCATTGCTATGTTATTTTGTTTTGCTCTTCAAATTGTGCTTTTCTGTGTTATCGTGTGAAATATTGTGACAATTATGGCGTGTGAAAAACGTAATACTAGGCTCCAAAGTAAACTGAGAAATGACAGTGAAGACGAAGGCAGTGTGTTAGCGCCGCAGAGTAATGAATTAACTAATGTTCAAAGTAGTAATTTGGTAATTGCGCATAGGGAAATGGAGCGGGCGGCAAACAATGGTGTAGACAGTGAAACAGGTAGTGAACAGGGGAGCGTAATCGATCGATTGGTCGGCAACAGCTCGCCTCAGGAATCGGGAATGACAAAACACAATATTGCAAATACTGCAGACTCAGGTTTTGGGTTCTCACCGTTTTCTCAAATGAGTCAAGACACATTTTCCACTTGTCAAAATGTGAATGTTGCCGGTGCAACTTCACTGCCGAAAAGCACTGAGGAACATGTTTCAGACACCAGTGCATTGTTATTACAATTAATGCAACAAATAGGACAAAAGCTTGAAAAGTTAGACACAATGGAACAACACCAGAGACAAACACAGCAACAGTTAGACACAGTGGAACAAAATCTCAAAAAGTTAGACACAATGGAACAAAATCAGAGACAAACACAGCAACAGTTAGACACACTGGAACAAAATCAGAGACAAACACAGCAACAGCTTCAAAAGTTAGACTCATTGGAACAAACTCTTGAACAAACGCGTGAAGATTTAACTACTGAGTTACATAACATTGAATCGAAATGTCAAAAAGTCTGTAATGACGTAAAAACTCAAATTTGTGAGCATTTTCTACCTATTTTTTCGCGGCATGAAAATGCATTACAGAATCACGAAGCAGCCATAAAAGAACTGCAAATTATTGTTCACGAAAATCATGAGACCTTGCAAGCTAAATTTGACTCAGTTGCATCTACCGATTCAGTTACGCAACTTGCAAAAACTTAGGAAAACTTTAAGGACACAGTAGATACTCTGAAACTTGGTTCAGAAAAACACACTGAGGAAATAAGTACACTATCGGAGAAAGTAGCCGAACTTTTGGATCAGTTCACTAATTTATCTACGAAGGTAGATGATAATCTGATTGACACAAGACCGGTAGTCTTTAATGACACAGAAGAGTATGAACAAATTAGGAAATTCAAACAAAATCAGAATCAAATTAACACACAACACCAAAGAGAAATCCGGGAAGTACAAGATCAGCTGACACAGGTAATACAAGAATTACGTATTTCAGAGGACACTCGCACTCCAACACGGGAAGAGGGACTTAAAAATACGGAACAACTACAAAATAATAACACAGGACACTTTGGAATTTATGAAAGAAATTGGCAAGGCACACCGAATTTTGAGATGGAACAGCCGAAACGACATAACAATGACCGACATGTGACTCGCCGACATGATGATTTTGACTATAAGCTGTTCATTACTACACGTAAATTCAAAACATTTAAGAATTCTGGCAACGACATTCATCCACAAGCATGGCTCCATCAATTCTCTCATTGTTTTCCTCCCAACTGGTCGTTGGAACACAGATTAGAATTTGTGTGTGGCTACTTAGAGAATGAACCAGCTGTAAGAATGCGATCGGTCATTCACGATTGCCACAGTGAAGGAGAATTTTACCATGCCTTCCTCTCAGCATATTGGTCTCAAGCCACACAAGACCGAGTAAAACATGGTATCATAATGATGAAACATTTCGAACAATCTGAATTCTCCAGTCTTGTGAAATATTTTGGAGACATGTTGCACAAGAATAAGTACCTGTCAAACCCATACAGCCCCTCAGAACTCATCCGCATTTGCTTAATCAAATTACCTGAACATTTACGACATATTATTTTAGCAGGACGTTGCAAAGAAGACATTGAAGCATTTCAGGGACTTTTACAAGAATTAGAAATTGACACTGACAATCGCGGAACGCGAAACCAGGAACACAACAATTACAGGTCACATCCGTCGCAATTCCGCGATGAAAGAAGTAATAACTTGACATGACAAGGCTATTCTCACAACAGAAATCGTGACCAAAACAGACACCACCCGTATGATAACTGTTGGCAGAGTAGTAATAACTACAGGGAAAGATCACCTCTCCTTGGTAATGACTATCAAAGAGACAATAAGAGAAACAGACAATATGGGAACCAAAATAAATACTATCAAGGGAGACAGAATAACTTTAGACGCAACGGACCAGTGCGCAGTTACGATTCAGGGAGAAATTCTCCACCACGTGACGGACAAGGGAGAAACTACAGGAACTACCGACATGACGACAGACGATGTGATCGTAACGACAGACCTGAATTGCATCAGAACTGGCGGGATTTAAACAGGGCAGGGCCCTCTCGTCACGGTGAATTTGTAGAAGTTAGGTCTCCATATCCCAATAACGACGTGCGCCAACAAAGAGACAGACAATGACTCACGCCGCAGGCACCCGCGTGCGCCCGCTGGCTCCGAGAAAAATAACATAAGACGCTAGCCTTGAGAAAAATTTTAGCATTCCTTACCGACGTATAAAACATGGCAATTGCTTTTCAGTTGAAAGTCTGCGTACTATGAAGAGTAGAGGATTGCACCACATTTCACATGTAAAACCGTTTATTGAAAGATAACCTGCTTTTTAACTTTGTCTTTGCCATATAACTTTTCACTTTACATTACTAGTATGTTTTGTCAGACTTAAGAAACTGTTAACACGCAACAATGTTTGAAGTTAAATATCCAGTCAAGAACCAAGAGAACTTATTTAAACAGAAATGACGAATGCATTGTTATAGTGAACAGACGTCACAGTGTTATTGTGTGTGTACATTCTTGCTTGTTTGTTGCACAATTACGTAACGACTGTAAGGCTCACATACTTAGAACATTTACCAGTACTGCTAATGAGATTTTAATGCAATATTTTGGTTTATTTGGAAATACATTCTGAATTTAAAGTGCTTTCTGAGAGATACCAGATGACACAGAGGTTAGTTTATGTGACAGCTACACGATTTTATCACGACGCTACTAATGAGTGACAATTTACAATGTTGCTTTTGCGGTGTATCTGTTTTATATCTGCACAGTTTTCTGAATTCTTCTGGAAAGAAAAACATGTTTTAGTAGTAACTTTTGTGGTGTAGCAACAATGAGACAGCCTTTTTTGTGGCACAACAATACGTTACTGTACAGTACTTTCTTCATCACACCAATAAGCATAATAACTACGATATCTATACGCAAAGCATTTCACTTTTGTTTATCATGAGGTAAGTACATTGACTTCTGCAGAACTTAGCTTTTGGAGGACGATAACTACGACACTTCCACAGAGATTATGTTACAAGACGCACAGTTTAGCGCTACAGTACACGTATTTGAGTGATCAATTTTATACTTAAAACATTTATTTTTAAAGATTTTTGAATTACAAAGAAAGTTTTCCGTGATTTATTTCATTCCATTGGTGTAATCTGTAACACCTGAGGGTATAATTACATTAATCCTCAGGGGGGTACACGCTTACTTTGTGTACCATGTGTGTGGCAACCACAAGGAACCCTAGGTAATATGGTATTTGCTTATACAACTTTACACATCGGTACCATATTTCTCTAACACACAAATTACACAGATATCTGATCATTTAACAGAGAAACAAACATTTTTTTATTACATCAGTGACAGATGTTTACGCATTACACAGTTGGGTAACTTCACACTTATGAAACTGTATTTTGTCTGTACTTTGTAAACTGTTCATATTTTTTCGGAACCATTGTGATACTATGAGAGCTTTGAATGATATATTTGGTAAGGGAGCATGATTTTTAAAGTACGTTTGTGGTAGATGACACTATTGAAATGAGCAGAGAATTTTTTTTACGTTTTGAAATTATTACAGAAAGCTACGACGTTTTTGAGATTTGACTGAGGTGTTATGATGTTATTATTATGACGACGATGTGTACTATGCTGTTGAGATATGTTTATGATCAATAAGATGATGCTACCGTATATGAGGAATAAGAAGTATGTTGGAAACCAAGAATCGTACTTTAAGAGTTATGAAATGTGCATAAATGCGTGACTGTATCACAATGCTGACGAATATTTTATTTGGACACTTATATTTATAGGATTTTCTTTCTACAGATTTGCAACGCTAATTCTTGACCTGTGAAATATTTTTATGTGAGACTGTCACTATAGCGGAAACTGCTGTCGTAAATATTTCCGTAAGAAAGTTAAGTGACCACCTGCACGTAATGCGTCGCGGTCACCCACCTGGGCGACAGCCGCCCGAAAAAAAGCCATTAGCCTTTCAGCGGCACAGGTAGAAAAAAAGAAAGGGGCGGCCATTGTCCTCGCTATTGACACTCCCTTGTTGAAAGCATACTGTGGAGCTCGTAATTTATGATATTTACTAAAATGCCTAATGAAATGATTAGAAACATTTTACACCTATTGTCTTTGTAGTTAAGAGATTGCTCATTTTGTTTAATATCTGGTTTCCAGCTGTGTTGCAGCATTGGTTTCATAAAAATAAACTTAAATGCATCTGCTAATGTGAACACTTTCTGTCAACAGATTTATTAAATAATTATTTTCTGATCCACATTCTTCAGAAAAGGAGCTCTTGGAATGGAGAGAACAATAAGAAGGGACTAATAACAGCAACTGCATCTATAATTTTCTTTTCAAGTACTTGGTAATTTCTTTTGTAGAATAATTTGTGGTGCACCACTTTAATTACATAGACATTAAGACGTGAATATACATTTCCCTTATCTGCATTGTTGTTTTTGCTGTAATATTTTTTCTGCTTGAGTTATGTCATGTTTAGGTATAAGTTACTGCTGTTTGCCAGGCATAGTGTTACTGAATTTGACTTAGTGTTACTCTGCTAAGCCAGTTTACTACTGATTTATTCTTCTTGTTGCTGCACATTGGCTCATATTAGTTGTAATGTTGCATTGCTTGGTAATTTAGATTTACTGTAGCTTGCTTTGCAATTTTCCATTTTTTTGGTCATTGCTGTTTGTGTTACTTATTTTGTGCTGCTGCATTGCCTCATCCCGTAGTTTAGCATCTGAACTCAGTAGATTTAAGTTAGCTTAAGAGGGGGTAGCCTCTAAGAGAATGAGTTGCGATGAATTGGAAGAAATGCATTGAGAAGTTATACGAAAAAAAGTACGGAAAACCGGTTTAGGTAGGATTTTCTTGGAAATAAATGTTGAGGTAAGAAATGTGTGAACATATAAATACAGAAAGCATGATTAGATAGAATTTTTTTGGTGGAAACAAAGGATGAAGTACGAGGAAAGATATATGAAGTTTTGGGTTGGACTGCAGTACCAAAAGTTACACTGAAAACGAACCCTGTCCTTTCCTATTGGTGTTATCCCACTATGTGTTTGTGTACCCTTGTGTATTTGTTTTCTTCCTGTCTCTGTGTAGTTTCATAGAATTTTTTCTTCTTTTAATATTAAGCTACATTCACTATGATGAGGAATACTGTTATCCTCGAATATAATTGGCATTAACAATATGTTATTTACTTTGTAAAGATGTTAGACATTATTAATTCTGTTCTGTCTAATGCTCATGTGTGAAGTTGATGTTTCAAAAGTTATTGTGATCTTTTATGTATGTACTCATGTCATAATTCCACTGATGTATATGTTAGTTCAATTCTTTTGTAAAGCCTGTACTACAAATGTTATCTGTATTGTTATGTTCTTTAATGATGTATTCTGTACCTTTGTTATTGTATTCTCATGTTATAAAATTGTAATTGACACCAGTTTATCAAACTAAGTAACTTGTAAGCATTCATTTCACTGGACACATTTCCGTTGGTCATAGTGTATGGACAATATGTGAGAAGTAGGGACTGATAGTGTTTGCACGTGTGTTAATGATTCAGCAAGGGACTGGATAACAGCATTGCTGGTTCTAAGGACAATTTCAAAAACTTTGTGAGTGCACAAGTGGTGGTTATGGACTTTCTATATTCTCCGCAAGATTCTTCGATGGTGATTGTGCACCTGCACAGTCGCAACGGATGGCTGCTAGCCATCTCTACAAGGACTACAGTGGGTCTGCATTTCTGATGGCCCACCAATACCATTATTTCTACAAGGACTGCAGTGGGTCTGCACCTCTGGTGGCCCACCAATACCACAATCTCTACCAGGACTCCAGTGGGTCTGCTCTGTGATGACCTACCTACCAATAGTCTTCAAAACTTCGAATGACTCTGCTGTGGGTTTGCTCCATTGTGGCCCATTACCTGTCAGCATGTCAAGAGTCAGCACTGTCTTTCCATTGGAAGGACAACACTACTTCTTCAAGACGGCATGGAAATCCACTACTTCCGTGTGCATTGTCTTTTACTGCTCAGACTTTGAGAAAAGAAACGGCAGTTTCACTGTGATGAATGATCAGGACTGTCTTTATAGACTGTGAGAAAATTTGAGCTTTTGACCAACATAATATCAATAAGTGTGTGCATTTGATTTCTTTGTTACTGTAATTATGAAAAATTTTATCAAATCATTATTGGCCATTTAACGAAATCTTCGTAATGAATGGGATTGATTTGAAATTTCGTTAAAGAAGAATAATAAATTTTATCTTTTGCTTTTAAGTTAATTCTCTTTCGTGCGAACTTTGTTGTAGAACCACTCTCTTATTTTCGTGTGGTAATAAAAATTTTTACTTTTTTAACGAAATTTCAAATCAATCCCATTCATTACAAAGATTTCGTTAAATTGGCGCCCCACGTTGGGCGCCAATTTAACGAAATCTTCGTAATGAATGGGATTGATTTGAAATTTCGTTAAAGAAGAATAATAAATTTTATCTTTTGCTTTTAAGTTAATTTTCTTTCGTGCGAACTTTGTTGTAGAACCACTCTCTTATTTTCGTGTGGTAATAAAAATTTTTACTTTTTTAAGAATTACGTACATCTAAGGAAGAAATAATATTTACGTGAACTCATATGAACTGGTTAAGAATATTAGGTTGAGAATTGAGTCCTTTAAATCATTCGGCCTTGGCATACACTTTCCAGATGCAGTGGGTTTTTTTGTTAAATATTTTTACTGAATTTTATCCCGGCACTAGCCATAGAACACAAGATTACCTCTATTAGCAGAAAATGTTTTAATTATTGCCAAGCCGACATTTATCACTGATCAAACCTACTTCATTACACATTTAAGATATTTTGAAAGAACCAAACTGTTTAAATTTCAATGTTAACTAACATTAACTATCCGCCTACGAATGCACAAACGTATAATTAATTCAAATTTTATCAGCCACAGGATCACTGAAAAAGAAGAACAATTTCTTAATTCACTATTGATTTTTATGCTTCTGTTCCCGATTTACGGGTTTGCTATTGTTGGTCGCGGCACAGCCCAGCAACACCGCTAAAAAAAAATGCTGAAAAATTCTTAAAGAAATTTTATAGATGACGTGGGCAAGCTAATTTACATAAATAATTCACACTTTTGATAAACTCTAATATATTTAGATCAAACAACAATACAACTCACATTAATTCGTAACGCACCGTCTAATGGCGGCTAAGTCCAGACAGAGACAAAAGAAGTCTACCCATTCGTAAAAAACTCTTTCACAGTGTCCTACCGCAATGACTTCTGAACAGAGAAGACCAAAGAATACATAATGCGTTGTGCTTGAATAGTATTGCTGACTATTAACATTTCTTTGCAAATTGACGATATTATTCTCTTCTGGCAACATATCTCTGCTATCGCAAATACTGACACATTTTACAATCACATAATAAATACAGAAAAATTCCTATCCTAAATACAGAGAAATATTACAATAAAAAATATAAGGAGAATAACAAATGTCTTTTACACCACATTCAGTAATATTTTTGTTCAATAATTACGATATATACAACTTGCCCAGAGCGGCGTATATGGTACAAATAAACTCTTGTTTTTTTTTTTTTTTTTTTTTTTTTTTTTTTTTTTTTTTTATTATTATTATTATTAACGTGAGTTTGCCAGGGAACGTTACAGCCACTGCCCAAAAAAAATTTGTAAAATTTTTTGTGGGGAGCATGGGGGCTATGTAAGTAGGCTGTTTATGTTTTCTCTATGTAAGTAGGCTGTTTAGGTTTTTTCATTGGTAATGCCACCTCTGTATAGCGCCCTAAGACGGCAGAATCACGTAAACAACTCCGCGAGCGAGCTGTGCGGCGAGGAGTCCGCAGCTCGTGGTCGTGTGGTAGCGTTCTCGCTTCCCACGCCAGGGTTCCCGGGTTCGATTCCAGCCGGAGTCAGGGATTTTCTCTGCCTCGTGATGAGTGGGTGTTGTGTGCTGTCGTTAGGTTAGTTAGGTTTAAGTAGTTCTAAGTTCTAGGGGACTGATGACCATGATGTTAAGTCCCACAGTGCACCGAGTCATTTTTTGTGCGGCGAGGACGTAAACAAGACGTCCGTGCTGCTAGCGTGCCGAAAGGCGACTGCTATCCGGGAGTACGGTGCTGATTAATGTACGGGAGTACTGATTAATGCAAATACTTATGAGAAAATTGACACCAGCAACTACAAAAATCACCCCTGCACCTCACGGCCAGCTATGAAGAAAGTATACGTTTCCTAGGAATGTGCGTTTTGCAAGAAAAATGAAGACATACGACAACATCAATGCTATTCACAGTAGCTCAAATGGTTCAAATTGCTCTGAGCGCTATGGGACTTAACAGCTGAGGTCATCAGTCCCGTAGAACTTGGAACTACTTAAACCGAACTAACCTAAGGACATCACACACATCCCTGCCCGAGGCAGCATTCGAACCTGCGACCGTAGCGGTCTCGCGCGGCTCCAGACTCACATTAGCTCAGTCGCGTTGTAGTCCTAATACTTGTGGCAGCTACGCATTGGATTTACTTGATTTAGATATTCAGAAAAATGTTCATACTATTGATACGCAACTTCCTCATGCCAGTATTCATCAGCTGTGTGTAAAATATGGATATTTTTTCGACGGCTCTCTGGGACATGTGAAGAATTTTCATGTGCATCTGACGCTCAACGACGCTGCGAAACCAAGTAAGCTGTAACACGCTCATCTAGTACCCCACGGCATTCAGGCTGAAGTTGCTCCTGAACAGAACAGATTAGAACAAATCGTAATTTTGAAAACCAAGTCAGTGGGCATCTTCCATTGTGATCACAAGAAGAACAAACAGGAGAATGAGGATTTGTTCCTACTTCAAAGCTACAGTTGATAATCAAACAGTGACTTATACCTTTCCGGTTCCTCATCGATATGAGGAACCTTATGAATCTCCTAGCATGCAAACGACTCATTTCAAAATTTTATTTGGCTGATGATTATCTCCTACTACCCTTGGATAAAAAATTAAAAAGAATTGTGTGGTTAAAATGCACATCGGCTTATATCAGCACCAACAGCTTCCCTTCGGAAGCGCCTCTTTCCCTCTGTTATTTCAGCGCTTTCTTTAACAGGTGACGTCGAAAGTTCCGTCCAAAACTTGGAGTCTCTTTGTAAAATTTTCACTTAAACATGATTCACATGTAATTTACAGTAATGTTCGTTTTGCAGTACTGAAATCGAATATTTAGCACATGTCATTGATACCCACGATGCTCTTCCATCTATTATGCATGCATAGCCCATATGGAGATTACGTTCTCCTACAAATGTACGAAAGCTCCATTCTGTTCTTGAAAAACTGACATAATACATGAAACTCATTTCAAACTCAGTGCAAACTGCTGTACCTCTTGCGACGCATCTAGCATAAAAATGTTCCTTTAAAATGCACTTACGAATGAGGTACCAGTAGTACTTCCAGTTTACGTGTCCACGCATGGATCAGCGTCTGTTATATCTAATAAAGTTGACAACCACGAAAACACCATAACATCTGCATCTAAGGCATTGAAAAAGGTCCAATTCAATTTTGACGCATCTGAAGTTTCTTGTCTTCAGTGCTAGTAGTCGAATGCACTGGAATGACAAGAGGATATTTGCTGTACGCTTCGACGATAATGAGGCAACTTGAAGCTTGAAGCTTTATCGGGTAGTACCAGGCAGCTAATGCGCCATCTAGTGTTTCAGAAAGGACCAGCAAATTCAATATGTTTGTGTCGGCAATGGTCTTCAGATCGAAGCCCACTGAAAAAATTATGAGCGTGGTGCTGCCTGATTATCGGCGCATCCGCGGGAACGAGCGGTGTCTTTTTATCCAACCCAAGACACATACAACACAGTCGCAGTAGCTGCTTGGTTCTAACGATTCCCAACTTAGCTCTACGTTATAGTTTCAATCAATAGCAACTCCTAGTCCAATAATATGTCCTAACGCACTTATCTTTCTGCAGTTACGATGTCTTGTAATATACGACACTTCGCCAATGTAGCTTTACCTGATGTCATATTAGCAAATCTTTTCGTGGTCTAAGCCGATATATGTTCGCCAGTTACGATGTATTTTAGATTACAGAGGTCGCCAGTGTAGCATTTCTTGATGTATAACCTTTGTATACAGGGTGTCCCAGCTATCTTGTCCACCCAAAATATCTCTGGAACAATAACAGCTATTGGAAAACGACTTTCACCGCTATCAATGTAGGGCTGGGGCCCATGAATGTAAATATTTGGAAACATTCTAAAACGAAAGCATATGTGTTTTTTTAAAACAAACTTATGTTTTTTTTTAAATGGACCTCCTATATTTTTTCTTCGGAAATCCATAGCATGGCAAAGCACATACACAATGGCGTTGATTGCATCGCAATATTCCCATTACATCCGAGATACTAAGACGCGAAGTTGACGCTTGGAACACCCGACATGTGCTGCTAGCGAACGTCCTGAGGCTCAGGCGTGAACCCCATGCTGCCCGTAATCGCGATGTGATTGACATGTGTAATCACACCTCCATACTTATCAAGAGGTCCGAAACGAATAATACGGTCTGCTGCCATCAAGTCTCATAAGCACATAATGGTTTCCCTCTTGCACGTTTTACGTATCTACGTACACAATATGAACCAGTTCCGATCGGGTGTACACCAGTCACGTTGTCTTATTTATCCTGCACACCCAAAATAAGGTTTATCTAATGCGTTGTATGACCCATTGTGCCTGTCGCGCAGGGCCTGGCTCTACCTAGTCAAGTGTCCAACGTAGTTCCCACTACTGCCACAGTTACCACTTCGCCTTGTTTATGATTTGCGACCCATGCAAACTCCTGTACTCCACCACCCTCCGAGCATCCCATTTGTTGTTGCTTTGGCGTGCAGTACACCGCTTGCCAGTGTAGTCGTGCATCAGAGTAATCTAGTGACGGCACGGAGGTAGTACACATTGTGAATAAACGTTGTGTTGCGGAACTTATACTGTACAGTATAATGTACACACATGAAGATATGGTAGAAATACTGCTGATCCATGGAGAATGTACGTTTACGGGATATGCGTTATGAGATTGCTTGTTTGTTGATAGTATTGTTAGCGAACATTATAATTATTAAGTTAATATGTCTGTTTTCTACCCTACTCTACATACCTGTACTGTACCCTGTTGTAGGTGGACCAAATGCTGTTCAGGCAGAACGACTGTACAGAAGACGATTCCCTGACAAGCCATCGCCTTCGCGCCGGATGTTTGGTCGTCTCACATCTCGTCTACGTGAAACGGGAAGCTTAAATCCAAGACCTAGACATCGTCCTAGAACACGCACAGATGAACGTGCTGAAGTTGCTGTGCTCGCTACCATAGCTGTGAATCCACAAATCAGCTCACGTCAAATTGAACGTGAAGTTGGTGTGTCGAAATCAAGTGCACAGCGTATTCTTAAACGTCATAAATTTCAACCTTACCATGTTCATTTACACCAGGATCTTCATGGAAATGACTTCCGCAATAGGGTAACATTTTGTCGGTGGGCTCAGCAAAAACTTCTGACTAATCCAAATTTTTTTAAAGATGTTCTCTTTACCGACGAGGCATCATTTTCCAACAAAGGAATTGTCAATATGCGGAATATGCATTATTGGTCCGCAGACAATACAAACTGGTTCCGCCAGGTAGAGCATCAACGTCCGTGGAAAGTTAATGTTTGGTGTGGGATTATTGGAGATACCGTTATCGGACCTTTCTTTATAAATGGCACCCAAAATGGCAGACAATACTCCAGATTTATACGGCACAATCTTTCTGTTCTCTTGGACACCGTACCTCTGATCCGGAGAATGGTCATGTGGTATCAGCATGACGAATGCCCTGCACATAACGCCTTACGAGCACGACGACTTCTGAACCGTAAGTTCCCTGGTAGGTGGATTGGACGAGGTGGCCCAGTTAGGTGGCCTGCCCGATCTCCGGACCTTACACCGCTGGATTATTTTCTTTGGGGAGCAGTGAAGGATGCTGTTTACCAACATGAACCAACAACACCAGAGGACATGAAGCAACGGATTATTGATGCTTGTACAGCCATCAAAGAGGAAACAGTAGCACGAAGTAGGGCATCCTTCATCCGCAGAGTGACCTTATGTATGCAAGCCAATGGGCATCACTTTGAGCATGAGATGTGAACGCTATGTTTAGTTTGTAGTGCTGGTGTCACAGTGGGAAGTTTCTACAAAGGGCCATTTCACCCAGTGATGTTAAGAAACATTTGTTTGCAACAATTTGTCATTTAACGCATTAGATAAACATAACATTGATAATTATATGATAATAAAACTAATTGGTTAAACATGTTTACATTCATCTTCTATGTTCTACCTGAACTTCCCAAATCAAAACATTTTTACCTAAACAACGGTAAAACTTTTAGTCCACTTGCTCGTTTCACTAAAACCATCAACATGAATTTTACTATTACGAGTGAATGATTAACTGTCACTTGCGCTAGATCTACAGTACAGTAAAGTTTTAACGTTGAACGGCATTATCTTTTTAGTAATGGATTAACGATAAGCGAAGTTAACTTTGTGACTAACGTTGCGGTACACATATATGTTACAGAACCGCATCACCCCTAGCCTATGGGATAAATACCTGCTGGAATGTACGACATTAATGCAGGATGGCAGCAGACCGCATTATTCGTTTCGGACCTCTTGATAAGTATGGAAGTGTGATTACGCATGTCAATCACATCGCTATTACAGGCAGCATGGGGTTCACGCCTGAGCCTCAGGACGTGCGCTAGCAGCGCAAGTCGGGTGTTTCAAGAGTCAACTTCGCGTCTCAATATCTCGGGATGTAATGGGAATATTGCGATGCAATCAACGCCATTGTGTATGTGCTTTGTCATGCAATGGATTGCTGAAGAAAAAATATAGGAGGTCCATTTAAAAAAAACATAAGTTTGTGTTAAAAAACACATATGCTTTAGTTTTAGAATGTTTCCAAATATGTACATTCATGGGCCCCAGCCCTACATTGATAGCGGTGAAAGTCGTTTTCCAATAGCTGTTATTGTTGCAGAGATATTTTGGGTGGACAAGATAGCTGGGACACCCTGTATATGTAGTTTCACGATGTGGGTCACTAACGTAGAGTATTTACATGGAACCAAACATTGCAATGTACCTCTTAGTAAATTGATACTGATATTGCTAGCATGTACTATAGTTTTTATCTTTGACATGGCTTTGTCTTTGACTGTATCCATAAATTTTGGCCTAATTATATCTGTCAATGTGTAACTAGCATGTTTATTGGCGTTCTCCTTAAAAGCTACATTCGAGTTTTCTCTCTTAACTGCATTTTCTGAGGATATAGTCTAGGGAAGGAAACTGCTGAAATAAATTAGTATGGAAAATATATCTGTTTTAATTTAATGCAGAATTTTGAACGCGAGCTACTGCTGTGAGAAATGAGGCAAGTCCACTGTACCCGACACAGCTGGTTTGGTGACAACTGGCTTCGTTACACAGGGAGTTCAAACACTCACCCCAACTGCCTACAGCCTCTGGATAGCGGCCAGATGCAGACACTGCAAGGGTGGTAGATCATCCTAGCCACCTTAACTTTCGCCTGTGTGGCTGCACCGCATGCCAAATGACTACTCCATTCAGCTTCACACTTGTTCATACTTCACTGTCTGATAACCAACTGATTGTTGTTAAGTAATTGAACTTAATCTCTCAGTCGCTGTTAACGATGGCATCTCGGTTGAAAGCAGTAGTAATATATTTTACTATGTGAAAGATTACAGACTTCCTTAGGCTGTACTGTATTGATCTTGTTTAATTGGCAGTATTTAGTCTTGAGCGATTTCCTGATAGCTGTTGCATCATCATCATACGGGTGGTTTCTGTAGCTCACAAGTTTTTAATTTTATTATACTGCAAGTAAAAGTGGTTCAAGAAAATGGTTCAAATGGCTCTGAGCACTATGGGACTTAACATCTGTGGTCATCAGTCCCCTAGACCTAACTAACCTAAGTACATCACACACATCCATGCCAGAGGCAGGATTCGAACCTGCCCGGACCATTTGTATCAGCATTAACGGAGGATGTAAAGACCTACAGTTACTTCCAACAGGATGGAGCAGCTGCCCTTACAGCCTGCCGAGCCTTGGAGCAAATTTACACATTCTACACGCCTGACGAGTTATTAGGAGATATAAGTCTAGTCGCGGCCCTAGTTGGCCACCCAGGTCAGCTGATTTGTCAGTGTGCGATTACTTGGTGTGGGGAGCCCTCAAGTCTAAGGTGTATCGCAATAACGCTCATAGTCTTCAAGAAGTGTAGCAGAACATTTCGGCTGAGAGCTGCATTACTTTGCAAGTTCATAATGGACATCGAGATAAAAATCACTCAGTTTCGATAAAGTTGTCCTAATTTCTTATTTTTGTGTAACGAATTGTGTGCTAAATACACAGTCCAAAATGTTTGTCATCCACATGAGTCACTGTCTCAGTTCGACGAGGAGCACAATCACAAGTATTCTGCAGATATGCTGCATCCAGCTGCAGCCAGACGGTAATTATTATAACCCGTAGCCCTACCAAACTGTGGGAATGTAGACTGCTTGTTTTACTTGGACAACACACTGCGACCTGGTCCCGTTTCAAGACACAGGGATCAAGACACAGGGTTTCGTCTCATACGTTCATTGCATGTGAAGTATTGTACTAAATTGGCTCACTGTTCATCAGCATTACCCAGTGCGTAGGGTATAGATGCTATTCTGCTTTATAGTTCATCAGCGACACTCTGCAACAGTATTGTCCTAGCGACTTCACAATACGAATATCTACAATTTTATTCCGCTGTTTTATGTGATAACGTCGAAGATGAAACTAATTTTAAGACAGAAATGCTGTTTGTTCTTTGAGGCTTTGAAGCTACAGTCGGATGAAATCCACTTCTTGCCATGATATGTCGGCTGACATCAAGGCTACTATGAACAGGTGAGGTCAGGTGGAGTTTTCCGGTGCAACGATGGAGTCCACAGAATACCGTTTCAATCTGGCAAAGCCCACATTGGCCAAAATACAAGCAAGATACTTGAAATGTGCGTGGAACACTCGACGCTCGCAGTGCAAGAAGCCAGCCACAGCTGAGAATAATTCTGTCTTCACATTACACGAATTAGCCCACCACAAAAATCTTAGTCGTGACGCGTACCTTCTGAGATTCCAATATTAAGGAACACGCGAAATTACGTTTTTCAGAAGATAATATTTATGATTATTACGGCTGTCGACTGGGTACTGCGTGGGGTCCTGTCTTTCATTTAATCTCTTTACGAAAACAAAATTTTGTTTCTAATACCATGTCCGTCGCCAGTTCATTCAACAATTTCAGCACTGAATATTAACTCCGAGGGTATCCGATTGCGCAAAGGGAGTCCATAGAATAACTCCATTACACATGCACCTCCGTGTCAGACAAAGATCAATATTCGACAAGAGAGCTAAATTCGACAGAGGCCGGTCGAAGAACCAATACCTCCACGCATGCGCTACTGTGTCAGTCCTCGTAATGATAACATAGCGACGTACACCAACATTCTCATCTGTGAAACTCATCTCAAGTTGGGTGGTTGGTTGTCAGCCGAAATTCTGTTCATCTGAACACAATCCCTAACCTACACGGAATACTCATACATCGTCAAGGTGGCATGCTGGTTAAATGGGAAGTGTTTCTGGGGGCAGCTCCTCTAATGACTGCAATCCAGAAAAAAGTTGGTGTTTGTGCTGCTCACATTACTATTACTCTCCAGTGAAAGTTGGTAAAGTGTAAACCATTACCTAACTTCCGTCTCAATTTAGCACTGTCATCACTAGAGATTTTAATAACAAAAAAAAGTACAGGTTGTGACATCAGTTGTTTGTTTTATCCACTGTTAAGAAAGGAGTTTGCGATTTATGATAACGGTATGTAATTAGATTCATTAATTTAATCCACTGTAACTGACCAGGCCGTAATAGTACTTTATTAATGGCTGTTTACAATCCTTACCAACCAACAGATCATGCTGACAACTTCTGTCAAAAGTTTTTAAATACGGGCTACACTCTCAGTAATGGGCCAAGTATTTCTCAAATGTTCCAAATTTTGCATTGTAAATTATGAAACTATATTTCAAAGAGACTGTGTGTGCATTTCTTGTTTGACTGTAGTATGTATTTCATGTCCTGTTTACAGTAGTAACAGTCGAATAGCCTAAATTGCCCATCTTTTTTAGTTTTAGTTCTTTCACAAGAATGGATGGATGACATTCAAAGATGCTGACCAGCCGATAGAAAGAAAATGAGTTTTCGGAACTAATCCTAAATGCAGAATCCCCCTCGTTTTACTTAGATTGAAAATTAGAGTTTTTAATGTAAGGTTATTTGATTTCCAATTTTAGTCTAATTTTCATTGCTGTACGCATTGCTTAGTCACTAATTTGTGAACCATTATTAATCTTAATATTCTTATCGAATCCAGAATAATTATTTCATGTGACACACAAAGACTATGACACATTTTTCGATTGAAAGTAAGTCTACTGTCTGTAACTGGTTTTTTTAGGATTCTTTGCAATACTTATTTCGGTATTTCCTCGTGATCAAGCTTTCGCACCTCAACACGTATAGGAAATAGAATCTTGAAATCCAAAACACAAAGTAGACAGACTTTAATATTACGCACTGAAGCGCCAAAGGAACTGCTAAAGGCATGCGTATTCCAATACAGGGATATATAAACAAGCAGGATACGGCGCTGCGGTCGGTACACATATGTAAGACAGAAGGTGCCTGACGCACTTGTTAGATCGGCTACTGCTTCTACAATGACAGGTTATCAAGATGTAAGTGAGTTTGAACGTGGGATTATAGTCGACGCACGATCGATGCAACACAGGATCTCCGAGTAGCGATGAATTGGGTATTTTCCAGCACGACCATTTCACAAGTGTACCGTGAATATCAGGAATACGGTAAAGCATCAAACGTCCAACATCGCTGCGGCCTGATAAAGATCTTGTAAGAACGGGGCCAACGATGAATGAAGAGAATCGTTCAACGTGACAAAATGGCAACCCTCCATCAAAGTGCTGCAGATCTCAATGCTGGGCAGTCAACAACTGTCAGCGTGCGAACCATTCAACGAAACATCACTAATATAGGCTTTCGGAACCGAAGGTCAACTCATATACCCTTGATGACTGCACAATACAAAGCTTTACGCCTCGCCTAAGGCCGTCAACGCCGACATTGGACTGTTGATGAGTGCAAACATGTTTCCTGGTCGGACGAGTCTCGTTTCAAATTGTACCAAGTGGATGGACATATAAGGGTATGGAGACAACTTCATGGATCCATGGACCCTGCATGTCAGCAGCTTATTGTTCTAGCTGGTGGAGGCTCTGTAATGGTGTGGGGCTTATGCAGCTGGAGCGATATGGAACACCTGACACGTCTAGACTCGACTGACAGGTGACACGTACGTAAGCTTCTTGTCTGATCACCTGCATCTGTTCATGTCCATTGTGCATTCCGACGGATTTCGGCAATTACAGCAGGACAATGCGACACCCGACAGCTCCAGAATTGCTTCACAGTGGCTCCAGGAAGAACCTTTTGAGTTTAAACACTTCTACTGACCACCAAACTCTTCAGACACGAACATTAATGAGCATATCTAGGATGACTTGCAACGTGCTGTTCAGAAGGTGTCAGTTCCCTCCAGCACTACTCCAGACATTAGTCGAGTCCATGCCACGTCGTGTTGCGGAACTTCTGCTTCCTCGCGGGGGCCTTACACGATATTAGGCAGGTATACTAGTTTCATTGGCTCTTCAGCGCAATTTTAATGAATAAATCCTTACATTGGTGTAATAAGGTACGAGTTACTTGGAGTTGCAGATTGTTGAAACATGATGAAATATTTTATGCAGTATTTTTCATTTTAGTTACAGGCGTCGTATAGGTACAAGTTGTTTGGAACGAATGCGTGAAATGCCCGTTCAGAGTTACCGAAAGGTTTTGTTCCTGAGCATTTCTGAAAGAGGTACCTTTGTCATAGTAGGCTGTTAAGGCTACCTGTGGAGAGGCTGAAAGCGTGACATGAGAACTGAGATTAATCTGAAGGTGACACGTGCAGATGGCAGATACACGTTTTGAGGCACCGCCTACGCGTGTCTCAGTAATCGGTCGCATGGATGTGGGCAAGGCTCACCTTTGGGCGAATTAGCGTATCTCCGCAGCCACTCAGTGACACGTATCCTGCTTAACGAGTTCAGAAGTTCACGAAACGTGTCACCAGCAGATTTCTGCTTTGGCATTAGCTTCTGCTACTGCGCTACTGCCCAATACAATTGCAACACCAGGTAGGATAGCAAAAATTATGTTTGCTTATCGTGCACATACAGTGTTGTTGGATGAAAACGTGATTAAATCTGCAGTTGATGACATATTGTACACTGCGTGTCATTCAGTACTCACACGGCAAGTGGCATAACCCGAATTTCTAGAGACTTTGCTCAGTGGAGGAGGAGTGAAAATGAGCGAACGCGTATTTGGTCTTGTCTGTAGATACTCGACCGTTCCTGAGAAAAGCTTTCGAGGTGCTTTATATGCCTTAACGGCTAATTCGAAAGCCGAGGTAGTGACGCAGCGGCTAGCGCCACGGCTTTAGACTTTTGAACCCCGTGTTCGAAACACGTTTATTACTACGATTACTACTTTTTTTGGTTTCACATTCATCTACACGGATGTTTTTCAATGTATCCTGAAATAACATTGTCCTTATTCGTCCACTAATTGTATATATGGTGAGTCAATTACAAATATATAAAAACACTAAATGAAAGAAAAAATTATTTGAAATTGTTCTCGGTGAAATTCTCGTAGTGTATCTTGACTCATAAACAATTGCTAGCGCCAGTTGTCGGTAAAGTGACCCGTTATGTGTGGTATGCCGCGAAATTATTGCCAACGAGTGAAATCTTCAACAGTGTTAAGGAACGAGACACAAGTTGAAGTCCCGGCAGTGGCACAAATTTTAATTAATTTCTTCCGTTCCTATCATTGTTAACGACGTTTCTTTCCCGAGTGAGATTCATTCGAGGAAACATCACTCAGGGTATTCTGACTTCGCGTGATGCTAGTGGTGTTCGGACTCCTGTCTTTCGAATGTTTTTACGGTCTGTATCGTCGAAGAGAATGCGCCAAATCTTCCTGAAGAATGAAGGTAAGAGTAAAATGTAATAATTAATGTAAGAATTGATATAAGAACGAAGTATAAGAACATGAGAATATAAAACTGTTGTAACTCTTGAAATCCCATATATACTCGTATGCACATACATTATGTAAAAAATGTATGATACTTATTGCGAACTTCAAACGTAATTTCACAATTACTATAACGTCCTTGTATTCCCGAACTTGACAAGAAACGTTCGTGTGGTAACTTTCTACGGACATGAGTAAACAAATGAAAAATAAAGAAATAAAATAAATATAACCAAACAGGTTGCGAACATGGGACGCAAAAATGAGAAGCCGCGGGCTGGCTACTGCGTCGCCGTTTCGTGTGAAGTTATCGCACGCTAAAAGGCATCGAAATTATATCGAAAACTTTGGCCATAGTTTTCTCAGAAACGGCCGAATATCTACTGATAAGCCGATAACATGTTCTACATCTAAATCTACATCTACATCCATACTCCGCAAGCCACCTGACGGTGTATGGCGGAGGGCACCTTGAGTACCTCTATCGGTTCTCCCTTCTATTCCAGTCTCGTATTGTTCGAGGAAAGAAGGATTGTCGGTATGCCTCTGTGTGGGCTCTAATCTCTCTGATTTTATCCTCATGGTCTCTTCGCGAGATATACGTAGTAGGGAGCAATATGCTGCTTGACTCTTCGGTGAAGGTATGTTCTCGAAACTTTAACAAAAGCCCGTACCGAGCTACTGAGCGTCTCTCCTGCAGAGTCTTCCACTGGAGTTTATCTATCATCTCCGTAACGCTTTCGCGATTACTAAATGATCCTGTAACGAAGCCCGCTGCTCTCCGTTGTTTTGACTCCTCTTCTACGGAGCGAAGTTCGTTGGGAGTCGAATTATGGCACTTGTCGTGTTCTCCTGGTCAGAGCTGCCAGCTCTGGCAACGCTTCTAGTCACTGATTTGATATGTCCTTGGATGACAATTATGGGTAGGTCCCTACATCACTCCATGCTCCTTTCATTAATGGCACTGGCTGGCGAATGGTGCCGTATCAGTGTTTCGGCAACATATGACCGCTTATTGCTAATCAGTGAAAGCTATGGAGATCACACTGGCCAGGGCTAGGACAAACACCTTCCGTGTACAGGATTTCAGGACAGCATGGGCAATATGCGATCTTGGTTGTCTTACTGGAAAAAAAAGAAAAGAAAACAGACATGCAAAGCCCTAAAACAATGCCATCAGCTTTCAAATGTCAAAAATTTTACGGCTGCTGCCCAAATTACCAGAGGTGTTCGTCCGGCGTAACCACCCTCCGAGGTGCAGGGCTCTTATGACGATGAATTCTGTGTGACAACTTAATCTATACTCAGTGTCAATGTCCGTTCCGGGGGGGGGGGGGGGGGGGGGATACACCTTTTCGGTCAGATCACTTAAGCACCGTCGGGCGTGGGCAGTACTTTGATAGCTATTCGTCCAGGTAGACCACGTGTTGGCAATTTAACCCCTTGCATTTTTGGCAAGGGTAAGAGGAGGGATAGTGGCATGAAGCCCCTGATCACCAATCTTTGCGCCAATGCCCTGAATTCAGTTCCAAACCTCATCATATTCTCTCATGAAACGAGGGTATACAACACTGTTGATGGTGATCCGCCATTTGGATGGAGGCGTTAAGCTCGGTGGGGCACATTTGTGCTCTTCGAGAGGAGTAGACTATGTGCCAGCACCGCGTTTCACGCTCTCCTTCCTTTCATCACCTTCAATGCAAACACGACACGACACAATGCGCACACCTTTGCAATCGTCTACACTTTACTTCATTCGTCTACAAACACAATTCATATACTTCGAGACGGAAAGGTGCATGCGTTCGTGGAGGATAAGGAACAGCTCTCCAATTCTTCATCTGAACCTGCCTTTCGGGGTCTCCCAGTCATTCATGCCACACGACTTAAGCTTTTTTAGGTAATACGCGGTGGTGTACACAAAACCTGATCTTGTAGAAAAAGACGACTTGGTGTTACTTGTGTGTTCAGTGTTGTCGTTGGTCATACAGATGTCGGCCACACTTTCGTTGGATCCCGACAAAGGGTAGTGGCAGTATTGCGGTACGACCAAGACCCTGCCACTATCGAGTTCCGGCAATTATCGGTCAATCGGTTTCCTCATTACTCCAGGCAAATGCAACCTCTCAAACAATCGAAACGAAAATGTCGTGAATGAAAATCCCACTGCGTGATCTGTCTTTGTACATTCGAGCTAGATGGAGCCGCTGTTACCATTTTGTGCGGTTGGGGAGAAACGTTAATCATTTCCCTATCCAAGAGTGGCACATTTAGCTTACATTTGAATGATACCTTCTTCGTGTGGCAATTTTAATAGCCATTAGTGCACATAACAAAACCAGAAACACTTCACAGTGAAGGTATGATTGTAAGAAGTAGTTGGTAACTTTGATATATCGTCTAAAAAATAAAAAATTGCATTACTACGTGTAGTAAACACAAAGAAATAGGATAAGGATAATCTCACTTCCACTGCCGGCCCCTGTGGCCGAGCAGTTCTAGGCGCTTCAGTCTGGAACCGTGCGACCGCTAAGGTCGCAGGTTCGAATCCTCCCTCGGGCATGGATGTGTGTGATGTCCTTAGGTTAGTTAGGTCTAAGTAGTTCTAAGTTCTAGGGGACTGATGACCACAGATGTTAAGTCCCACAGTGCTCAGAGCCATTTTTTTCACCTTCGCTGACATTGATATTTTACACACCTTCCTGGCAAATATTGGTATTTCAGACTACTGCGCTTTATGTGATTAGTATGCCGATTCTAATCCTAACAGAGGAAGAAATTTTCTTCGTCGATGTTTGTCCGGCCAGGGAAGCGGAGGTGGTATCGTGAATGTTTGATCGCCACGCTTTGTATCAACGCTAAGGGTTCAGTCTCAAACTTTCCGGCGATGTTTCACGACGCTATAACAAATGACGCTGGTGAAGATTACCCATCCCATGGAAACGCCATTCCGCCCAGGCGACCTCCTGGTGCTATTGCATGGCAGCAGCTTGAGTGGCGGCGTCGAGTTTCTGCCTCTCTTTTCTCTTTCGTCACCAACACTACGCATTTAGTCGTCATACCCACATGTATAATGCCGTTTCATATCCGACACATCCAACATACAGAAGGCTGACATTCGGCGTTCAGTAGAAAGAATTGTATCACGTTACAACCACGTACCGTACTTGACGGTTTTTTGATATCTTATGAGTTCTATAATCATTCTGATAAGTATTGCTATTTAGTTAAGTTATCGGGTGTAAGTGATGTATGACTGTCATAGCAGCAAGTAGAATTCTCAGCACTTAGAACCTCATTTTTAACATACCTGTCGATGTCACAGTCTATGTTCGACAGAAGAGTAAGACGTACCGGTCGCAGCCTAATGTATCAACTAATAAAGCCTTCTTCTACCACAGATGATGTGCTTCATTTAGGCGTGTAACTGTAGTTCATTAAGCGATAGTGTACGTTTGTACCTGGCAGAGAAGTAGTTAAACTGTATTACAACATTTTTTTTTACTATTACGATTGTTCAGCTCCTATGGAACTGCACGTAAATGAGTATGTACTGTCATGAACATTTTTCTCTCTATTGAAACTCTGTTCCATATTGGAATCGAAACCCAATCATTTCCTTTCGTGCGGTTTTGGGCCTTCAGTTTAGCAGCATCACTGAGGCAACGAGTCAGTCGAGATTCCTTGGCTGCCAGGGAAACTAGTCCTCTAGTATAACAAGTACCATTCGTCATACTGTAATGTATGGAGAAGAGGTAACGAATAGATGAAGTTTTGACTTATTTCGTGAGAAGTTTTGAAATGGTGCAAGTTTTATCGCAATGGTCGAGAAGAGTAGTGTCCAGCGTAGGAGTTCTCGTCCCGCTCACAGTTTTGTCAAGAGAATGAGAGTTGAGGCGGTAGTATGCTGACGAAATGGGTTTCAGTAGGACCATGCATCTCAGCAATGCTTGTAATGATATAAATGTCTTTCAGACAACCTTTCTGTGTTAAGATACCTGAGATTTCCGCTGTTCAAATGATAATGTGCATTGAAAATTTCGATAACGTTGGGATAGCAGTATGTGATAAATGAACAGTATCTCTTCATTAAGATCTTTATGTCTGGGGGCTAAAGTGACGACGTGGCTGAACCTTGAATTTAGTATAAATGCTCACGTAATTCGCGAGCAACATCTGGAAGCTAGTTAACAGAGCAGAAAACCAGGATTGGCAATCTAATCATAAATCCCAGTTGTGTCCCTCCAGCGGTGGACTCAGGACTCAGCAATACATTAAGTACATTCCTCAACGACTTACAAGTTTTAATTTGTATTTTTATTCTGCTTCAATTTGGCGTAAAGGATCTGGGGTTACGAGGCCTTTCAGTGGTACTTCCGAGAGGCTAAGGAATGTATTTATAAAAGAAACTATAAAAATGTGAGGTTGGTTAGCGGTGTAACTTCTATTTCAGTTATTTCGAGCAGAAGAGCAAAGTTCTGCCGTTGTTGTGCGCTTTTTACACTCCAACTAACTTATTTGCTGAGGTGCATACGTTTGTGGAAATTAATGCTGACACAGCGACCACTTCAAGTCTGGAGGTTATAACGTATGAAGACACAAGTCGAGCTCAACTTATTTTCACCTTCGTGGCAGAGAGAAACGAAAACAGTAGGGTTGTCAACAGGTAAACCATGAGGACTGTTTAAATACGTATGGAGAACTTTTTTTATCAGTGCCTGAAGGTACGCTGAAATGCGAGGTAGCTTCTGTGCAGTTTCAAAAGCATGAGAGAACTACGCCCTAAAGGAAAACGGCAATGGAGGCTCGTGAGTAGTGCTCGCAAAGCTTAGTGGGTAGAGTATTTGCCCTCTAAAAGCAAAGGCCCCAGGTTCGAGTTTTAGCCCAACACTTAGATTTAATCTATCAGGAACTTTAAGATCAGTCCACACGACTCTGCAGATTGAAATGTCGTTCAGGAATCAATCCTTGGGGTGAGGTTAAGTCATTTCTCTGCATTATCCTATTTACGAAGAGAACTAGTCCAGCAAGGTACACAGGAAAACTTCTCTGATGCCTGGAAAACAGGAGACAGATACTGCTAGATGATTTCAAACACTTACCCGACTCATACGATTGTAGTTAGTGGTGACTTTAATTTATTCTCGACATGTTGGCAAAAATACATGTTTAATTCCGGAGGTACGCATAAAACATCATCCGAAATCGTGCTAAACGCAACCTCTGAAAATTATTTCGAGCAGTTAGTTCGTGACCCCAACCGAATAGTAAACGGTTGTGAAAACACACTCAACCTCTTAGCAACAAATAATCCTGAGTTAATAACGAGCATCAAAACGGATACAGCGATTAGTGAACACACGGTAGTCGTTGCAAGATTGAATATTGTGACCCCCAAATCCTCCAAAACTAAACGACAAATTTACCTGTTCAAAAAAGCAGATAAAAATTCACTTGACGCCTTCCTGAGAGAAAATCTCCACTCCTTCCAAATTAATAATATATGTGTAGACCAGATGTTGCTGGGATTCAAAGATATAGTATCGGCAGCAATTGAGAGATTTATACCAAATAAATTAAAAACAACGACGGAGCTGATCCTCCTTGGTACACAAAACGGATCAGAACACTGTTGCAGAAACAAGGAAACAAACATGCCAAATCTAAAACAGACGCAATATCCCCAAGACTGGCGATCTTTTACAGAAGCTCGAAATTTAGGGCGAACTTCAATGCAAATGCTCATAACAGTTTCCACAAGGAAACTTTGTATCGAAACCTGTCAGAAAATCCAAAGAGATTCTGGTCATATGTGAAGTATGTTAGCGGCAAGAAACAATCAATGCCATCTCTGCGCGATAGCAATGGAGATAATATCGAAGAAAGTGCTGCCAAAGCAGAGTTACTACACACAGCCTTCTGAAACGCCTTCACAAAAGAAGACGAAGTAAATATTCCAAAATTCTAATAAGGAACAGCTGCCAACATGAGTAACGTAGAAGTAAATATCCTCGGAGTATTGAAGCAACGTAAATCACTTAATAAAAGCAAGTCTTCTGATCCAGACTGTACACCACTTATGTTCCTTTCAGAATATGCTATTGCATTGCCTCTATACTTAACAAGCATATGTAACCGTTCGCTCCACGAAAGATTCGTACCCAAAGACTGGAAAGTTGCACAGGTCGCACCAAAATTCATGAAGGGTAATAGTAGTAATCCACTTAATTCCAGGCCCACATCGTTAACGTCGATATGCAGCAGGATTGTGGAACATATATTGTGTTCGAACATTATGAATTATCTCGAAGGAAACGGTCTATTGACACACAGTCAACATGGGTTTAGGAAACATCGTTCTTGTGAAACACAACTAGCTATTTACTCGCATGAAGTGCTGACTGCTATTGACAAGAGATTTCAGATTGATTCAGTATTTCTGGATTTCTGTGACATGTAGTGATATTGAGTGTTTATGGAATATCGTCTCATTTATGTGACAGGGTTTGTGAATTCGTGTCAGAGAGATCACAGTTCGTAGTTATTGACGGAAAGTCATCGAGTAAAACAGAAGTAATTTCTGGCGCTCCCCAAGGTAGTGTTATAGGCCCTTTGCTGTTCCTTATCTATATAAACGGTTTGGGAGACAATCTGAGCAGTCGTCTTAGGTTGTTTGCATTTGACGCCGTCGCTTATCGACTAATGTCATCAGAAGATCAAAACAAATTGCAAAACGATTTAGACAATATATCTGTATGATGCGAAAATTGGCAGTTGACCCTAAATAACGAAAAGTATGAGGTCATCCACATGAGTGCTAAGAGGAATTCGTTAAACTTCGGTTACACGATAAATCAGTCAATAAAGGCCATAAATTCAACTGAATTCCTAGAAATTACAATTACGAACAACTTAAATTGGATGGAGCACGTAGAAAATGTTGTGGGGAAGGCTAAACAAAGACTGCATTTTATTGGAAGATACTTAGGAAATGTTACAGATCTACTAAGGAGACGGCCTACACTACCCTTGTCCGTCCTCTTTTAGAATACTGTTGCACGATGTGGGATCCTTACCAGATAGGAGTGACGGAGTACATCGAAAAAGTTCAAAGAAGAGTAGCACGTTTTGTACTATCGCGAAATATGGGAGAGAGTGTAACTAAAATGATACATTATTTGGGCTGGACATCACAAAAAGAAAGGCGTTTTTCGTTGCGACGGAATCTTCTCACGAAATTCCAATCACCTACTTTCTCCTCCCAATGCGAAAATATTTTGTTGACACCGACCTACATAGAGAGAAACTATCACCACGATAAAATAAGGGAAATAAGAGCTCGTACGGAAATATATAGGGGTTTGTTCTTTCCACGCGCTTTACGAGATTGGATTGTTGTGAAGGTGGGTCGATGAATCCTCTGCCAGGCACTTAAACGTGATTTCCAGAGTATCCATGTAGATTTAGTTCAGTCGGCTGAGCATTTTGTCACGAAAGAGATAGGGTTCTGGATTCTAATCCTCCTTCAGCGTACTTCCTGGAAGTTCAGATGTAAACATAGATTACGATAAGCTGCTGAAATATGTATTTTATTATGGATTTACATCCTTTTGGTGGAGATTCGGTACAGAGGTAATTGAAGACGATCCCCTAAGTTGACGTACGTGACATATCTTCCGAATTCTACACTAGTTCCTGCACTGTGTATCAGCAGGTGCGCAGCTTAGTTTGGTGCATCAGTATCTCTAGCTTCTATTCATAAACGTGAAGTAGCAGGGAATGCGGCTTTCTTTGAGATGATAGGCAACGTAACAAATCCGATCATCATCAACAGCGTAAAGGCTGGCTATCCACGACATTCGCCCCTTTCTAACGCAAGAGAATTGAAGCAGTTTGTCAGAAACTAGAACAGATTATGTCAAATAATACTTCCAAGAGAGAGCATGTATGTCTACGAGGGTCCACATAAAAGTCGGTTCTCTGTGTAGTTGCGAACATTCAAACGTTATGTTTCACGATACTTTTTGAAAATTTTCGTATATGATTTTGTCTTACCACAGGACGCCAAACCTCAATTTACCGGAAATCATCGAACTCACCGATGAAGCGAAGTTAGCTCTTCACTTGGTGACCCTGACTTTCACCACTGTGCTGTCGATCTGCTTTAAACGGGGTGACAAAGCAGGGCTGACGTGTGGTGGATAGCAACGCTGTAACTGGCCTTCGTCCCAAAGCATCGCACAAATTAGTGCAACCGGTGTTTACACAGCAGTAATTACTGTCTGTGTGCAAAGTCAACACGGATAACGGCTATCGAAACATTTGCGGCAACCTTTCTACCGCGGGCCCGCTGTGCGCTGCCGAGAGTGCCATCCATAACTGTGAGCTCTAACATACATGTTTAGCCACGTTTTTAAGTTTTCGTCTTATTTACGAGAGGTTGGTCATTATTTATTACGGAAAATCTCCAAAAATTTTTCAGTTCATTCCGATGTACCTTCATTACTCCGACAGGAATAAGAAAGTATTGGGCAGTGACCTCACACTGGAGGCTCCAACTGCTCTTCTTTGCTTAATGATGATAGAGAACTGCAGCAGCACTTCATTGGAATCAACAAAAATTGTAAACCACACTAATGCAATGGGTACCATTTGCAGGGAACAACAGAAATGCAATACGTTAACACGCCTGATACGATGAAGGAAAACCGATGACATTCGAAACAGCTTCCAGTCGTCTCGGAATGGATAACTACAGGTCCTTTATGGTGTTCAAGAGATTCTTGTGCCATTCTTCCTGCAAAATAATGCCCAGTTCAGGTGTCGTCTCCAAAGTAGACCACAAACGCTCAATATTATTAAAGTCTGGTGACTACGGTCGCGATGCGGTGAAGACGTGGCAGTTCATCCTAATGGTCAAGAAACCAGTCCTGGATGGTGTGAGCTATTTGAACAGGGGCCCTGTCATATTGGACCATAACATCACCATTTGGGGGAATTAACTTTGTGTCACGGAATGGACGTGATCAGCCAAAATAGTCACACAATCCTGGCTAGTAACCATGAGTTCCGTGTAATGCTACAATACTGTAAGTAGGCTGTTTGTTTTCTTATTGGTAACGCCACATAGCGCTCTGTATGAAAATCACTGGCTGTGCTGTGTGCAGTCTGTGGCGGTTTTGCATTGCTGTCTGCCATTTTAGTGTTGGGCAGCGGCAGCTGGATGTGAACAGCGTGTAGCGTTGCGCAGTTGGAGGCGAGCCGCCAGCAGTGGTGGATGTGGGGAAGTGAGATGGCCCATTTTTGAGAATGGATAATCTGGAGAAGTATCCATCAGAAACAGTACATTTGTAAGAATGGATGTCATGAACTGCTATATATATTATGACTATTAAGGTAAATACATTGTTTGTTCTCTATTAAAATCTTTCATTTGCTAACTATGTCTATCAGTAGTTAGTGCCTACCGTAGTTTGAATCTTTTATTTAGCGGGCAGTAGTAGCGCTCGCTGTATTGCAGTAGTTCGAGTAACGAAGATTTTTGTGAGGTAAGTGATTTGTGAAAGGTATAGGTTAATGTTAGTCAGGGCCATTCTTTTGTAGGGATTATTGAAAGTCAGATTGCGTTGCGCTAAAAATATTGTGTGTCAGTTTAAGCCCAGTCACGTGTACAATTGTTCTAAGGGGAAGTTTCAATATTGCTGCCTAAACCATCAGCGAACTCTCGCCATACTTTACACTTGGAACATCAACTTGGCTATAAGCTGTAAACAGTGTCAAACAATCATCCGACCAGAACACGTTTTTCCATTGCTGCATAGTCCAGGTTTTATGGCTACGGCCCCACGTTTTTATGTTACGGGCAGTTGCTTCACTGAGAGCAGTTTTCGAATTTCAGCTCGCCCTGGAATTCCCCGTTCATGGAACTCCATTGGTGTTGTTTCGATACTGACAGGAATGGCGAGTGCGACTTTCACATCTGGTGTGACTTTTGCAGCGTCGCGACTTACAAAATGCTATTCATCCGGTTTCCCTAGTATGTGGCATACATCTCCGAAGTGCCTCTTGAAACACCAAAGACTACGGTTCCCTTGGTTACCGAAGCCCCAACAATTCTTCCACGTCTGATTCACTTAGCTCCGACATAATGCATTCTCAAATGCACAGAAGACTGTTTTGACCACGACTTGCAACATACCGAAGGCTTTTGCGGAGTTGCCGTTCGTGGTCAAATATACATCTAGTGTTTGAGCCTTTCCCCGTTATACACCGAGTACATAAAGGAAAAGTTATGTTTGCTGAGTTCAACATACAGGGATAGGACAAAAGTGTGGAAGCACCACGAGAAACGTATGCAGACAATAGTCAAGCCTGCAGGTTGCTCTGTTGTATGAGAGAGCGCTGAGAAGTACCGTAATACCTCCGAGTTTCTTATGTGGAAACTCTTGAAGCTTGTTCAATAAAACAAACGTTACTAACGTTCCTTATCTTTATATTTCATCTCTACATATTTATTTCTCCCTGGCGACAAACATAATTTCTCTCAGCGATTGATCAGTTTGTTGATACCTTCTCAATAGAACGTTTGGCTTTGTTGGCGAAGTCTCAACCCCACCTCTGCTTGCACCGCTCCATCACTACCAAAGTGAAGTCCTCGAAGGCGTTTCTGACTTTTGGAAACAGATGAAAATTGGACTAGGTCACGTCGACAGTGAACCCAAGGGGTCGGATATTGCAGATGTCGCAGCGCTCGTGTGTAGTCCGTTATTGTCATGCTGAAGGAAATGGTTTTCCATGTGTGGACGAACTCTTAGAATTCGAAATTCGATTACAGCACGCTATTTCTCACGCACCGACACAGTTACGTTACGCACAGCCATGATACGCCCTACAGTTCGGACCCGTCTAGTGGTAGGGACATGAAGAATGAAGATGTATAATGTTAATAACATTTGCTTTATTTAAAATGTTCTAAGAGTTTTCGCATACAAAATTCGGAGGCATTCCTTTTCAGCATGCGGTCGTATTTGAGCACGAACTGCACCTGTGGCGTATCAAATGTTTCAAATGGGACTTAACATCTGAGGTCATCAGTCCCCTAGAACTTAGAACTACTTAAACCTAACTCACCTAAGGACAGCACACACATCCACGGCCGAGGCAGGATTCGAACCTGCGACCGTAGCAGTCGCGCGTTCCGGACTGAAGCGCCTAGAACCGTTCGGCCACAGCGGCCGGCCTAAGCAGTATCCTCACACTGTATGTTGCAAGTGTCAGCCGTGATCAGGAGGGTTTTCTGTGTAATTGTGATTGCGTTACGTCGGAAATATGTGAATTCGAACGTGGGAAAATTGTTGGTGCTCATACAGTGTGCGCTCCCATGATTCTCCTTTTCTTTGTTGCAGTGCTTGGAACCAAGCACAAGGGTATGTACATCGATAGCTTCATAGAACTCCATTCGAGTTTCTGTCCTTTCTTTGCTTCCCACTGTTCTCCCAAGTGTTTTGGAAACGACTAGAAATTTGTTATCGTTCTTCTGAATGACTTTATTATGGCTAAAACTAAATCACAACCCAAATAACTGAAGTGGGATTCTTGTTATAAAACTTCCATTTATTATTATTATTTTTGATCTGAGTGGATTCTTCCCTTCGAAAGCCATTACCTTCGTCCTGTTGAAGATAAACTCTAATTTTAGTATATTTGGTCTGGCTCGGTCTACATGCTGCTCATTCTAAATAGTTACCTTCTGTCTTATCTGGTTATCTGCCTGTAGTAGAATATTTAAAGATATCTGCAACCCATTTTATTTCAAAACTGTATTCCATCGTCCC
The DNA here is from genome assembly GCF_021461395.2 of Schistocerca americana. Classification (NCBI taxonomy): domain Eukaryota; kingdom Metazoa; phylum Arthropoda; class Insecta; order Orthoptera; family Acrididae; genus Schistocerca; species Schistocerca americana. The sequence continues at coordinate 825,638,599 of NC_060119.1, forward strand.
ACTTCATCATCGGAACGTCAATTTATAAATGAAGTAAAGTTTACTAAAATTTCATCCAACATATTCGAGCCTAAACTTATAATTAATTTCTCATTTACGTATAGACTCTGTGTGGTAGTTTAGAAAGACCTTTTATTTCTAATATTTTCCACAAAAGTTGTCTTCCTACTGTACCAGCGGCCTTCTCGTAATCGATAGTTGTTAAATGCGCTTCTAAATCAAGTCCCCGATGTTCTACAGTAAATTCTAAAAGTATTATCACTACACGAACGTCCCTTCCTGAAGCACGCTTGTTCTTCTGAAATTACTGCATTAGCAATAACTGATTCAGAATTTTCGCACAAACTTCATATCCTTCATTTAGTAAACTTATTGTTCTATAATTTACTGTGTCTTTCCTTTTGCCCTTTTCAAATGTAGGAACGATTTTAAGGTGTTCAATTATTCAGGTACAGAACAGTTCTTTCAACACATATTTAAAAATAGAGAAAGCAAATTCCTAAAATGATTGTTATGCATTTGTTCAATCTAGCTTCAGTAAGTACCGTTCTCTGTTTTATCCAAATGTTTCAGAAGTTCAAAATCTCTATTCTGTCTTTTGTGAATGTCGCGTTCAACAGAAGCAATGAATCTTCACAGCATTCACCATAGTATCACTTTATTATTTGTTGTATTTCTTATGTGTTATGTTTTTCCTAGCCTACGTTCGTCTATGGTTTTAAAAAGGCGTTGTAAGCAGTTTTTTTTTCTTTAACATCGTTGATAATTTCTGTATTCCATATTTTCAACCACTTTTTTTTGTTTGATACTTTACTTTTCCCTGGAACCTCATTATCTATTTTCAGCATTAATGATTTCAATTTTTTCCACTCTTCTCCAGTATTGTCTTTAGTTTCAACCATTTGCAGTTCGACAGTGTGTCTTTGTTGATATAAATTCTCTGTGCCTTCTTCCCAGAAAAGACGAACTTTAAATTTCCAGTTTCGGTTTCCTCCATCGTTGAAATAAGTAGGAAGTGATAAGAATCTACATCATTATCTCTAAATACGTCAGTGTCTCGAATCTGAGAGCTTAGTTTTTTATTAGCTATTACATAACCAATTGATGAGCGTGAGCCTCTTGTGTGCGAGGTGTATTTATGTCTTTCTTTCTAAAGAAGGCATTTACACTTTTTAATTAACTGAATGTAGCAAAATCTCTTACTATCTACCTAATTTCATTTACTATTATGTCTCTACTGTACTAATTACTTGTACTTTTCCTATTCTTACATTTAAGTCTCCTGATATTACCAAATTATCACTTTTACTATATTTGTTTGTTTTTCCAGTTCTTCGTGAAATATTTCAGGATACATGCGTTTTCCTTCGTCAGGTGCGTATAATCCAGTGATGCCTAAATATCATGCAGCAGTCCTAAATCTAGTAATTATTATCTTTCATTTATTTACTCATAAGAAACTATCCTGCCTTCCTTCTTTTTATTTAAAGGCTTATTTACTCCACTCGCTGTCCGTTTCGTTTGTTCGAGTCCACTGTGAATTAAAGGTAATTATTTTCATCTTTTGTTCCTCTCAGTTTCTACTTTGTTTTTCTTATTACCCCAATATTCAGTTTTCTTTGCTTCAAATTTTTTATAAGCTCTGATTCCTTTGTATTAAAATCTCCCCCGCGATTTTCTTTCCTCTATCGGTGGCTTGACGTCGTCTTTGAAAACTATTCGACTTATTCCTTAGAGATTTACGAGTTGTAAAAGGGACAGTCAAATGAAATCGAGATAGGTTTTTATCATTCCGAAAGTAATTATTTGAAATGATAAACAATGTAGGCTTTCACGGCTGCTACTGACTTTACTTAAGATCTCCGTATTGATAGGGCGTGGTCGACGCATAAAACTTCCCATAACGTTTCAGCTCCACCTCCGGGAAATATTTTCAGAGATAAATCGGCTTACCAGTCGGGAAGTTTTAAATGAAGAAACTATAAACAGTTTACTCACCTTTTTCCCATCTGTCTCATTCTCATCTGACTGCACCAACACTGGGGGACAAGGTTTTAACACTCGCAATACGAGGGTGTTGGGAGGGACGTCATGCCAATTTTTGAAAATGTTGTGATCTGTTCATGTACCTTACGTTTTACCGTTGTGAAAAAATATTTATTGTTTCTTATGATTTATTAAACCAGTTTTCGTAATTGTTTTGAATTTTTCCGTAAAACGTAACCAAGACACGTATGTCTTAGTGTGACTTTTTGCAGTAATTGTGATTTTCACATTTTCGAGTTCAGGGCCCTTCTTACGTACCTACACATTTTTTAAAATGCGTTGGTATTGCTCTGATTGTGCGGATTCGGCATGGAGGGATTTGCTCAGAATAAAGATCTCCTGGCCGTTTGTCACCTTACCAGAAGCAGGAGCCGCCACTTTTCACCTAAGTACGTCCTTTGTTGTCATCAGGAGCCTGATTGTGCCCTATTCCGGTCCTCCAGCTGTAGAGTCTCAAATAATGAGAGCTTCTCTTAAATAAACGTAGTCACGCAATTTAAATTTTAATTTGCTAATTAAGTTAGATTCATTAAAATTTCATGGGCGATGTTTATAGGTTTAATTACGTTGGTCTGAGGAAGGGAAGCTGCAATAACGTCCCAAGGTATAGGGGTTACTGAACCCGAGTATTACGTTTGAAGACATTAGACGTTAAATGCTTTATTAAAATCCACACGGTGTCAGCTAATGAGAAGCACCTGCTGCACATTTTGCACGCAACTAACTACTTAATAGCTCATCTCTACCTCGCACGATTGGTTCCAAAGGACGAGTCAGTCGAGGGGCTGGCTATAGACGCTGGCGTGATCGCCGTTAGAGAGTTCCTAAGATGCAAACTTAGGCAGTGTCCTGTTTATAGTATGAAAGCTATCACGACCGGATGACATATCTTCTGGTATACCTTCCGGGATGTAAGGTCGTGGTCCATGAAACTCTTCAGCTCCTAACGTTTCGTCCAGAGCTGCGCTGGACATCTTCAGAGGGGTGTTTCGCCTCCGGTGAGTCTTGCCCCCTCTGAAGATGTCCAGCGCAGCTCTGGACGAAACGTTAGGAGCTGAAGAGTTTCATGGACCACGACCTTACATCCCGGAAGGTTTACCAGAAGATAGTGACCTGTTTCTCGGACACGCCTCACCTTATCCTCACTCTGTGCCTGCAATTCGTTCGGATCGCTTCCTGTTGCAGACGAGTCGTTCTGTACCAAACGAATAAGACAGATCATTAGTTCAACAGCAGTTAGGCTAGGACATTCAGCTTGGTATGTTTCCCCATACAGGATGATGCACTAGTTCGGCAAGTGCCCGCGAGCCAAGGAAGTGAGTCATTGCAAGTGAAACGCTCCACTTGCTCTAAGCAATGTTTTACAGACTATTAATTTCACCAACCTTGTCGCGATATTACTAGTAATTCACCGCCGCCGTAGCTGCCACGACGTCAGATGTAGCCGCTTACCCATCAGACTCTGCAGCTATGCCAGATAAGGAATATGTGTCCATAACTCAGTTCTCCACGACGGTAAGTTCTCATCCTTGTTAAGTCTCTTCCAACCACATATCTATACTTCAGCCTTGGGTCTTAGTCTTACAGTGTGGTAAGGTGTGTTCTTCATGGCAGCTGTAGGCTAGGACAAGAAACAGTGATTCTAGTGCTCACTACCTTGCTTGAAATAGCGAAAACACTACTGATTAAATTTTCTGTTAACGGGTGCAGTACATGTCTTGGGCAATTAATAGTATTGTATTTTCTCATCGATTCCATTTCTGTATACAACTAATTATTTTGGGCTCGTATGACCCCAGTTGTTTTTTGCGTCCTAATGCAAAACAAAAGAAAATCTAATTGCTTATCGAACAATATAACTGTGCAGTTTTCCACATTTGTGACTTCTTATTATTTCAGCTTGTTGAATCGGCTGTCTTCATGCTCCTTTTTTGTCTCTATGCTATTATTCCAGCCACAGTCATATTCCAAAATGAAACCCCCATGCCCGTTTGTAAATGATGGATCTGATTGCCAGCTTTAGCAAATTACCAGAAGCGCCATCGACCTAGCACGTAGGTAATAACAGCATAATTCATTCAAGCAATGCCAATACAGTAAATTCTCAGCAGTACCGTGAGTTTCGTCTCCGCATAGGGGCCACACGTTTGAACCATTTACGGAAGCAGACGGAATGGCAGGAATAAATAAAGCAAAAGTGAAATAAAAATCGGAAGCAAAGTTCTGATAAGGCCGACAATGTCTGGAACACAATTTAGTTTTTAGATACTACGGCAGAACTCTCAGTGTGGATTTCACTAGATTTGAAACAGTTCATCTTCTTCTTCTCCTGAAATCTAGAACATTCGATTTCAGAGGGTAATGTAGTGGTCTAAAGTTGAAAGCGCTTTCGTTTATACTGCATTCTCTTTTCGTTTCTCACTTAACTACGAATTAGGAAGCCTTTTTTTGATGCATTTAATCAGCAGTAACTCTCAATTCAGCTGAGGTGGACATTACTGGAACGAATTATTTTAAAAACGTTTACATGGAAATAAACATAAATAATCTTAGTTACAATAATAATACTGTAACTAAATAAGAGAACTAAAGATAAACGTTGACTGTGGATACTCTATGACAGACACAGTCCCTTTGACTGTTCAGATATGTCACTAAACCCGCCTAAAGATGTAAACAACCCTGCACGACTAGCACCTATTAGACGGAGGGAGTCCGACAACCCATCAGTTCCAGTCATCCCACCAGGATGGAGGTACACGACTTGTGTTTGTAGTTCAACAATGCCTAGATTAACAATACCGCTATTCAATCGCGTCCGCATTGTTACTTTGTGACAGGAAGGGCTCTCAACAAAGGAAGTATACAAGCGTCCCGGGGTAAGTCAAAGCGATGTTGTTCGGACATGGAGGGATACAGAGAGACAGGAACTGTCCATGACATGCCTTGCTCAGGCCGCACAAGGGCTACTACTGAAGTGGATGACCGCTACCTTCGGATTATGGCTCGGAGGAACCCTGACAGCAACGCAACCATGTTGAATAATGCTATCCGTGCTGCTACAGGACGTCGTGTTACGACTCAAACTGTGCGCAATAGGCTGCATGATGCGCAAGTTCACTCCTGACGTCTATGGCGAGGTCCATCTTTGAAACCACGACACAATGCAGCGTGGTACAGATGGGCCCACCATGCCATCACATTCTCGTCACCGATGAGTGTCGTAAATGTCGAAGACGTATTTGGAGGCAAACCGGTCAGGCTGGAAGCCTTAGACACACTGTCCAGTGAGTGCAGCAAGGTGGAGATTCCCTGCTGTTTTGTGGTGGCGTTATGTGGGGCCGATGTACACCGCTCGTGGTCATGCAAGGCGCCGTAACGGCTGTACGATACGTGAATGCCGTCCTCCGACCGATAGTGCAACCATATCGGCAGCATATTGGCGAGGCATTCGTCTTCAGGGATGACAACTCGCCTTCCATCGTGCCCATCTCGTGAATAATTTCCTTCAGGATAACGACGTCGCTCGACTAGAGTGGCCAGCATGTTCTCCAGACATGAATCCAATCGAAAATGCCTGGGATAGATTGAAAAGTGCTGTTTATGGACTACGTGATCCACCAACTACTCTGAGGGTTCTACGCTGAATCTCCGTTGAGGAGTGAGACAATCTGAACCAACTTGGCCTTGATAAACTTGTGGATAGTATGCCACATGAATGCAAGAGGACGTGCTACTGGGTATTAGATGTACCGGCGTATACAGCATCCTGGACCACCACCTGTGTAGGTTGGCTGTAAGGTGATACAACATGCAGTATGTGGTTTTCATGAGTAATAAAAAGGGCGGAAATGATGTTTATGTTTTTCTCTTCAGGTTCCGGAACTTTCGGAACCGAGGTGATATATATTAGGGAGAGACAGAGGCAGGTATATATATATATATATATATATATATATATATATATATATATATATATATATATGAGAGAGACAGAGAGAGAAAATAATTGTTTATGAATGTGGAATCCACACAAATTTATAGACTAGTCATTTACAACAATTTCTCATGATATTTTAAGCTGAATCTGAACATTTCACAGTCGTCGGTTCTTTGTATGATACAAGCAAAACAGATAGCATCTTCAGGCCAAAACAAGCACACATGACGTTCATCGCATCTTGTCCTTGTACATCCCTTTCAACCCATTTTGCGGCAGCTCCTTGCAGAATTTAGATCATCAGCATAGACAGGTGGTCAGACTTGTCTAGCCTCTCGTCTGTGCATGCTGTATCTATATGCACTATTTCTTCTTCACGACCATTGTCTCTGTGTAGTATCCCACATATGTAACAATGTATTCCCCACTACTACACGTAAAGAAATAAGATCGTTTACTTCATTTCGTGGAACGTTTTTGGTTTTAAGCGTCATACCTGTATCTCGAATTCACACGTGCTATGTGCATCAGATGTAAAATTACCTTCAAAGTCCATTTCTTAGTTTTTATGTGTGTGCGATATGCCTCCATCTGCTGCTCACACACATGAGCTCTTCACATTGATTGATTTTGTTGTCGTATAATTTCTGCGCATAGAAACATAACATAACATCGCTCTACTTTGCTCCATCTCCAAACATCTTCTACAAGATGACATTCTGACCCAGCAGAATCATGTTTTCGCGCTTTAAAGTCTTCTCTTACCGTAAAGGTCCGTCCTTTCCTCTGTTCTTCAATATTGTGCCTAACGTCTCCAGTCATTTTCATTCCAGCATATCAGAGAGAGACCACTTGGTGAAATATAGATCAAACCAAATGTGCACTTTTGAAGAAGTGTTTTTACTAACTTCAACACAGTTACTAGCCCAAGACCCAGATTTGTTCGTGGAAAAGGAGTTCACAAACCTCGGTAAACTTCAAAATCCAATACTAAACCATTCCTTGTGACCAGAACTAACTTTGTAAGACCATTGGTATGGGCTTGTTTGGGACATAGTATTTCATTGAGCAACGAGCACATAAAGCCATGTTCTGAGGCTCAATAGAAAAATTGTGGGAAAGTAAGTGAGGCCTTCTCCCATCCACCACCAGTTTTCGACTCACAGTCGACTGCTGTGAAAGCTCTCCGCGAGAAGAGCTTAACGGTGACGTTACAGATTATTGTGACCTTATTTTAGTGTAAATATATTGTTTTGAATGCCAATATCCTACTTAGAAAGCACGTTTTCCAAGGTTTCTTCCAAATAAAACAAATACTCTTGCAGCTATTGCTGTTTTCTCAGTCTGTGTATAAATGTTGTGGGATCGAGTTAGAGGCTGTAATTCTACAGTTATGTATATTTCATCTAAAACAATCATTCCCCATGAACTTTAAGAAATATCATTAAATTAGATCAAATTATTATGAAATTAAAGGTCGAAAATTTGCGAAACCTGTCTGAATTAAATTCGTTTCCTGCCTTCAGTATAGATATTTTGATACGTTGTGAATCATAGAAATCCGTAGGGATGAGTGATATTGGAGCAGTTTACAGCTATTACGCTATTTCTTTCAGAAACAACAGCCGTCCATGTCACGTATTTAAAAAAATCGTGCTGCCTTTATTCCATCGACTAGGTTGATACCTCTTACTGGGCTTCATTGACGAAGAGATTCTCAAATGTGAAAAAATAATTATAAACCCATACACACTCCGTCTTCAGGCCACAAGTGGCCCATCGGGACCATCCGACCTCCATGTCATCCTCAAGGAGAGGTTGCGGATAGGAGGGACGTGTGGTCAGCACACCGCTCTCCCGGTCGTTACGATGGTTTTCTTTGACCGGAGCCGCTACTGTTCGTTTGAGTAGCTCCTCAATTGGCATCAAGATGCTGAGTGCACCCCTAAAATGGCAACAGCGCATGGCAGCTTGGATGGTCACCCATCCAAGTGCCGGCAGCACCCGACAGCGCTGAACTTCGGTGATCTTACGGAAACCGGTGTATCCACTGCGGCAACGCCCTTGCCCATCAACCCATAGCAGTAACCCAAATGGTAATGCTATGACTGATTTACACTATGCAACAGTATTAAAGGATCATTATTTCTAAACTCCTTAATTGTCTAACATTGCAACGGATAAGTTTGAAATTTGGCTCAAAGGTGCCTGCAGCCTTTCTCTTTAATGGTGCGGAACCATGGTTCCCTGTGGCGTCACCCTCGGGCTCGACGACGCTTCATACAGCAAGGTGTCGGCACATATGGAAATAATGCCAAGGGTCAGAAGTTCATGTGGCGTTTAAGGTGAGTTAATAATGTAAGATGGCGCCCAGTTTCACCAAAATTCTCATCAACGCCACCGTGGGCGTGTCACACAATGGAAAGATTGTCACAGCCTCTCTTACGAAAATTTCAAACCTTATTTTGACGCCTCTGTGATGGAGGTCAGAACCGTTACGCCCAGCGTTGCAATCACATACTTTTCTTATGAGTGACCGAGGAAAGCATTTGAGACACACTGTCGCTCTGAATAGACACGAAGACGTCTCAAGGACTGACATAAAGAGCGTCAATGAAACTACCCCTTTCTCTGGGGAGTCCATTCCCACACACTTCGCCGGCCGGAGTGGCCGAGCGGTTCTAGGCGCTGCGGTCGCAGGTTCGAATCCTGTCTCAGGCATGGATGTGTGTGATGTCCTTAGGTTAGTTAGGTTTAAGTAGTTCTAAGTTCTAGGGGACTGATGACCTCAGAACTTAAGTCCCATGGTGCTCAGAACCATTTGAACAATTTGAACCCACACACATAGCGGTCGAAAATGACAGTTTGGAGTGCGATGGTCAACAGGAAGACGTTCTTGACATTGAAAGTCTAGGTGGTGCGTGTCCACCTCCAGTGAAAATTTTAAAAATGACCAAACAACCTGAAGTTATGCAGCCCCTGCAATACCGGGAATACCAGTTGACGGCATGCTACCACCTCGGCCTACTTTACAAGTTTGCTTTCTACACATAAATTTTTAAAATTCTCGACGAAGGTGAGCGTGAGCCACCAAGCGTGAGCCACCAAGCGTTTTGCAGAATTTGGAATCTTAGAGCGACCCTTTCCCATTTTATTCACCAATGTGTCTATATTGCACCCCTCTGTGATCACACCAGAGCAGGACGCGAAACAGGAGGGCTCGAAGAACATAAGCACCCTTTGCTACTTCAGACAACGTTCGGATTCTTAGAATGGTTTTGAACGGTCCCTAGTGGTTCCAACCTGTACTCGATGGCAACGATTGCGAGTGTGCTGGGCTGTTTAATTGGAATGCAGCCCCAGATGTGCTTACAGAGGGTTTGAAACGTCGGAGGGTGTCATAAATGTCAAAGGTTTGTCAAGAACGTCTTCCAGTTGAGCATCGCACTGCAAACATTCGTTGTAGACCGCGAAATGTGCGGTAATCAACGCCCCACGTTAAGAGGGGTTTCATTGATCCTGTTTGTACCAAGACGTGAGGCCTTATCGTGCCGATTTGGAGCGACGGTGTGTCTTGATTGTTTTCCTCGGCCATTCATAGAAAAACTGCGCCATTTCAGCCCGGGAAGTCGCGCTTCACACTTCCATCGCATAGGCGTCAACAGAAGGCGTGAAATGTGGGTAAGAAGGGCTGTGATGAGGTCTCCATCGTGTGACGCGTCCCCGGTGGTCTTGGTTAGAATTATGGTGAGATACGATGCCATGTCATATCGTCAACGCACCTTAAATGTCTCATGAACTTCCAAATTGTAACCTTTTTCTCCGCCTGTGTCGATACTCTGCTGTATAAATTTTGTGGGGACCGAGGATGACGTCGCTGTGCACAATGCCTTTACGGAGTTATAGAGGAAGGTGGTAGACACCTTTGAGTCAAATATCAAATATATTCGTCGTAATGGCAGACAATTACCGTATTTCGAATAAGTGATCCTTTAATTCATTTGCGCAGTATAGTTGGTCAGATGGTACACATTTCGCTAGGTATGGAAGCAGTCATTACTGTGACGAGGGAGGACGTCCCATCCGCCATCCGCGTCACCAGATGAAAGCTGCGACGTACATATCAGACTGACCGAATCAAAGGGGCAGTAGCACAACAGTGTTTATTAGGTACTCAGTCTCCAAAAAAAAAAAAAAGGCCAAAGCTGCATCATATCGAAGCGATAACGATGAAAGCAACTCAGATGACGGAGCAGCGAATTCAGCGCAGTATACCTATCCCCAAACTGACAGATTCTAGAGAACTCAACGGAACCACTGCCTCAACATCGGAAAGTAATGGTAGACGGTGATCTGAACGCGTAGAACTCCGGCACCCCCTACCCAAACGGAGAGTGACTGCTAGATATAGACGATGCAATGCGAATCTCGGTCAGGGACCATACGACACGACGCACATTCCTGTGCTCGCTGCACACAGACCAGACAAACTAGACGTAATTCTTACTAAAGATATAGCGAATTACATCATGTTAGGTACAGTAAGCAACTTTTCCTCAGATCACAAACCAGTCCTGTGACAAATTCGCAGAATCAGGCAACTTCTACACCAGATACATCATGAGGTGGGCCAACGCAGAAGACATGTAAGGCACTACATCCGTCCATATGCAGAAGTGACCACTACAGAAAACTCTGACGAGGCAGTAGGAAAGGTTATTCGAATTGCCTTACGTAACACCACCAAAAAAAACACTAGTTGAGTACCTCTACTACTAGAGGAAATACGCTACGAGAAGAAAGAGAACCGCTGGAAAACAATAAGAGGTCGCCAAGACAGGCAAGAAACAACGCAGCTAACTCAATAACCTTAAAATTGCTCCAGATACTGACGTCCGGAGATAACACAATGACAGTAGCTTATATCCAAATACCAGACGAACAATGAATGTTGAAGGCGTTAGAAAGGTGCATCATACCGAGTGAGCCTCAGAAAGGCCATAGTGTACCGTTGATAAGACCTTGTCGCAGGCCAGATTCCTGGCACACACCTTAGAGGACCAGAATGTTCTGCCACGAATCGCCGACCGTAAAGAAAAAGAAGGAAACGAGATTCATATCACACAGTCACAACGAAGAGAGATATGCCACCACCATCGCTGCCAGAGGTAGCTCTACAATCAGAAGAAGGCGGCTCGGCTCCTGTCTTAGATAAGACGTCTCACATATATCTCTAACAGCTCCCCAGGAAACTGCTAGTACTATTAATACGCATCCTAACGGCCACTTGGAAAGAAACAAAGGAGATCGCGATCCCCAGAGCGGAAAAGAACATAATAATTTCGGCTACCCATTGCCCCTTTCGCCTGCTTGAAACGATGGGAAAGACCTTCGCACAAGTACAGGTAACGAGAATAGAACAACTCCTCCTTTAAAATCGTACCATCAGAGCAGAGCAGTTTGGTTCCTGGACGAAAGGTGTCAACTGAACTGCAAGTGTTGCAACTGACCGAAAATACTGCAAAACATTTGTTCTCGAATTAGACCGTGGCAGTGTTCCTAGACAGGCAGAAGATTCAGGACAAATCGTGACACGAGAAACTAGTTTATAAAGTGAGAAGACTTCCACCGCGGAGATGTACATCCAGATAATAGATAGGAACCTGAATTATAGTACTTTCATCGTTGAAGTGTGCGGGAAAGTTTCTCGTGGAGTGTAATAAATTCGGGCATACCTCAAGAATCAATTATCTCCACCTACACTGTTCAACATCTACGCGAATGACATCCCGCTATTCCCAAATATAGTCATAGCTCAGCTCGCCGACTACATTTCCTACAGCAGCGGCAGGGTCTGCAAACTATCATCAGGCGTATCCAACGCAACTGGGTGCAGTCGAAACGTGGTGCGGAGAAAAGTAGATGATAACGCTGCAAAGATAACAACAGCGTACTTCACCAGGAAGAAAACGGCGCTGGAAACGAACAACAAAGGACTTCCATAGCGGAAGGAAATCAGGTGCCTCGGTGTTGCACTGGACACCAAACTGTTAGTTAAAGCAAATTTATTGGACAAATATACAACTTGTGAATCTTCATATTTTCGAAGCACAATTATTGTTCCATAAAATTTCGGGAGTGCAGCCGCATGAATTTCACTTTTTCGTCTAATACTTCGGCTCTATACCGTCCAGCCAGCCGAGCCGAGGTGAGTGACGCTGCAGCACTTGCTGCGTCCTTCTAGGCCCGCGGAGCGCACCACTGCGCATGCGGTCACAGGTACACAAGTCGCCAGAGATGTTGATCAGCGGCAAAGAGGTATAACATAAGCATGAAATTAAATCTACGGCTACTCGGTCAATTCACACGGTGATAACGATGTATCATTGCGAGCTGCACCGTAGCGACGTCTTTGTGAATTTATCACAGAAAATGACGGAATCCATGATTTGTCCAAGATGAAGCTGCTATCTCTATTAATTGATTTCGTCGCCAACTGAATTTCAATTGCTTCTTTCAATACTAAGTCCCTGAAAGATGAATTAGAGGCTAACATTTCAACGTTATCATACACCGTAGAGTGCCATGTGTCAACACAGTGATCTGCCACCGGCTATTTATTAGGTTGTAAGAGACGGGGGTACCTGCTTTGCTCTGTGCATCTCTCATGGACTGTACGTGTGTGGAAAGAAGCAAATGAAGCAATTGAAATTCAGTTGGCAACGAAATTAATTAATAGAGATAACGGCTTCAGCTTGGACAAATCATGGACTCTGGCACTTTCTGTGATAAAGTCACAAAGACGTCGCTACGGTGCAGCTCGCAGTGATACATCGATATCACCATGTGGATCGAACGCGCAGCCATAAATCTAATTTCATACATGTGTAACAACTCCTTGCCGCCGATCAACATCCCTGGCGCCTTGTGTATCTGTGGTCGCATGCGCAGTGGCGCGGTCCGCGAGCATAAAAGGACAGAATAAGTGCTGAAGCGTCCCTCACCTCGGCTCACTGTAAAGATGGCTGGGCCGGCCGGTGTGGCCGTGCGGTTAAAGGCGCTTCAGTCTGGAACCGCGTGCCGCTACGGTCGCAGGTTCGAATCCTGCCTCGGGCATGGATGTATGTGATGTCCTTAGGTTACTTAGGTTTAATTAGTTCTAAGTTCTAGGCGCCTGATGACCTCAGAATTTAAGTCCCATAGTGCTCAGAGCCATTTGAACCAAAGATGGCTGGACGGTATACAGCCGAAATATTAGAAGAAGAATGAATTACACACGGCTGCACGCCCTAAATTTTATGGAACAAACGTACAACTTATTTGCTCCCATCCTATTTACTAACCAAAAAGACTGCCGGCCGTTGTGGCCGAGCGGTTCTAGACGCTTCAATCTGGAACCACGTGACTGCTACGGTCGCAGGTTCGAATCCTGCTTCGGGCATGGATGTGTGTGATGTCCTTAGGTTAGTTAGGTTTAAGTAGTTCTAAGTTCTAGGGGACTGATGACCTCAGATGTTAAGTCCCATAGTGCTCAGAGCCAGCCAAACAAAAAGCCTGAGCCGGCCGAAGTGGCCGTGCGGTTAAAGGCGCTGCAGTCTGGAACCGCGAGTCCGCTACGGTCGCAGGTTCGAATCCTGCCTCGGGCATGGATGTTTGTGATGTCCTTAGGTTGGTTAGGTTTAACTAGTTCTAAGTTCTAGGGGACTAATGACCTCAGCAGTTGAGTCCCATAGTACTCAGAGCCATTTGAACCATTTGAACAAAAAGCCTGAGGCGAGTTTAGAGACAGTGGGCAATGCACAGCTCTGGTTAAAATCCTGGCAGAATTTAGTCATATATTTGACCCATAGACGTCTGCTTTCATTCCCAGCAGCTAAACTTTCTGTAAAAAGTAGCTATAATCTATAATTCTTGAAATTATCCACGCATTAGCTTGCATTGCGAATTTTTAGATAAAAGCAAATTTTAAGTAAATAGAATAATAACTATCATGGACCTCCACTGAATAACTGATGTATAAGACCGCTGATGGGTTAAGAGGAATGAAAAAATAATATATTCAGACAATCAAAGTAATAAAATCGTTAAAACGATGGTTCAACATTAATTCACTTGACATGAAAGTAAAATAATAATACTACTGAAATATAGTAAAATATGCTTGGATGCTTGGATGGTAGCATATTCGTCAAATACGACCCAAATATCACAAATAGGCGAAAAACAAAATCCCGATCAAGTAAAATAAACGCAAAATATTTTACAGCTCATAAATACATAAAGATTTCTGTGGAGATCAACATATTTAAACTTTCGAAATCATTAGAACCTATGCGACTGCATGTTTTCTCGGCATATTTCAGCTATGAAATCTTCACGGGTTATCAGCCGAGTGGCGTCGTTTTCTAGTCGCAACGTTTGAATGGACTGCGTATCCATCATCTTCAGCCGAAGTGTCGGGATGCTGTTTCGCGCCTTTGTAGCCCCTGGACCACTATCAGATTCCGGCCGTCGACCAATTACGTGCCAGCGGAATCGCACCGGGCGCTTGGTACCACAGGTGGGTGAGGGGGGGGGGGGGCGACGCGCGCGCGGGCGTTGATTCCCTGTGTCTCTTCATATCAGCGCCAGCCGCGGTCCCCCTCGGACCGGAGAGTTCTTGTCGAATTTTCCTAATTGCAGAATCCCAAGTTGTACTGAGATGGTAACCACTGTCTCGATTAATTAAATTTTTGTGCAGACGAATCTCTACCGCTTCTTTTATCACCGAATTCCAAAATCCGCTGGCGCTGCATAACCTCTTTGTTTCTTCAAATTCGAAGGTATGCTTTTCGTTGATGCTGTATTCCGCCACCACGGATTTGTCAACCTGTCCAAGACGCACGTTTCTTACATGTTTCGTGCGGCGCTGTGTAATGCAACGCTGCGTCTGCCCTATGCATTGCATTCCATCTTCGCATCCAATCATTTGAACCTTCTTGCACTCTATCCACGTTAATTACAAAATGTAGCTGAAATAAGTTGTTAAAGTTCAAAACTACACATCATTCAATGCTTGCTGGATATTAAAGTTCCAGCCTGCTCTTAGTGTTTATGTCTCACTTGGCTCAGAATCTCGCTAAGTACAAACGTAATTAAAGTATTTGCACACCTGCTTTGCGCGCAAAACCTATCACTTTTACAAGTCTGAAACCGCACTTATCAAATCCCCAAGATGTTACTTCAAGACCAGTCCGTATAGACTGGCCGCTGGCCAGAAATGACCAGGAGAGACCGTTCGTTAGCACTTAGGAGCCCTCGGTTTTCCCTCCAAAATACACATTCTATCTAAAATATCGGAAATGGATCACAATTCAAAATATATAAAAGTGACGAAAATGACATCTATATTAAATAAAAAGTCATATACTCACGGTCATCTCAAAGCTGATAGCTTAACCATAATTAGCTAAAACATGAATTTGCACTTAGGTGCTTACGACAAGTAACAAGGAAAAAGATTGTAAACGTGCAAAATAACGAACTTGACCGGCAAAATATATGCATCTTTTTACACTTTATTATTTTTGGTATCAAATCCAACATGCAAATTACCAGTTCCAAATGATTGGTGTTTTTAATGTAGGGCAAATCGACATTTAACTATCTACCCTGGAAATTAAGTAAAAATCTGGGTGTTTGTTAGGAAGAGGTATAACAAATGCCTTGCTTCGCGGATTTTCTACGTGCATGCAGTGAATACGATGATCTATCACATTTACCTAATGTAAAAGATACAAAATAACAAAATAAACAAAATATGTATAGATGTTTGGTTTTGTGTTATTGTATATAGCATCCAAATTATCATCCAACACGTTTATTGTCACGTTCACGTTAAGCGTTCAACAGCTATCAATTTTTACTCGTTTTTGTACGATTATTCGCTTATTGTGACTACTTATCTGCAATAGCTTTGGTGATAGCCTGATAATATTAATGCCTCAATTCTTGTACCTTTGTGCTGTGAATGTACTGATTGGTTTTGTGCTGTGATGCAACTGTGTATTACTACTGAATTTCGAAGTACTTCACAGTAACCATATTCTCTTGTGATACTATCGACGCTGTGGTGTCACCGCCAGACACCACACTTGCTAGGTGGTAGCTTTAAATCGGCCGCGGTCCATTCGTACATGTCGGACCCGCGTGTCGCCACTGTCAATGATCGCAGACCGAGCGCCACCACACGGCAGGTCTCGAGAAACTTACTAGCACTCGCCCCAGTTGTACGGACGACTTAGCTAGCGATGCAACACTGACGAAGCCTCGTTTATTTGCAGAGAGGATAGTTAGAATAGCCTTCAGCTAAGTCAATGGCTACGACCTAGCAAGGCGCCATAGCAATTGATAGTTATCGTATGAAGCATGTCTCATTAAGAACGATGTATACAAATGATGGATTAAAGTTAAGTATTCCAGAAGCTACGTACTTTTCTTTATAGCATTCATTACGTATCCTGTTTCAGACCTCACGCCATCCTGCGTGAGCTTATAGCGTGCATTTCGGCCTTCTCTAGCAATATAACAGACGCCTTCTTAGGTCCCTCTCACACACAGACCTTGCTTTCGGATTGCTAACCGCCTTTCCCTAACTTCTGCACCTGTGGAAAACAACTGATCGGAAGCTCGCTTGCCGACGACTGACGACCCAGCTGCCTCCCTTCGCCTGGCCTCATCTTCCCAATCAACACTTGCAGTTCCAAAGACTCAGCGACTTTTATTTCGCTGACAACTTTCTAGCACATACGTCACGCTACACAGGGAAAAAGTACCACAAAAGTCAAAGCTTTAATTCCATTCGCCTTAAGTAAAGATCTGACACAAAGAGAAAACTTTATAAGGGTTGTGAGTAGCTTTGGTAGCTGTGTTGGCAGAGCACTTGCCGGCGAAAGGCAAAGGTACGAGTTTGAGTCTTGGTCCGGCACACAGCTTTAATCTGCCAGGAAGTTTCATATCAGTGCATACTCCGCTGCAGAGTGAAAATTTCATTCTACCAAGCTAGCTGTGAAATTCCTGTTTATTTTGAAACATCTGTATTGATCATCATGATCATTACCAACAGGAAATCGTTCCAGCCAGACTAGTAGGAACTTTGTGAACAACACGCCTCAATCGATTTCTGTCCTGGTATAGCTTTTGTCTCTCCACTGCACCCCATGTTACTCCACTCCTCTTGAAATCTTCATTAACCTAGTCTGCCCATCTCTTGCTAGGCCACCCAGTCGTTCACTTTCCTGGTACCTTCATCTCCAAATACTGTCGTGGAGTTCCAGTCGTGTGGCTCACCTAACCACTTCAGTCTGTCAGCGCTCGTTCTTCACGCCACGGTCAAGGTCACCTGCTCCTAACATATTCGTTCCCGATTCTGTCGCTTCTGGTTTTTTGTAGAGGCCATCTAAGGAATTTTGTTTCACGTGGCTGTATCTGTATTGTATTGTATTGTATGGAACTGGGGGCCTAGAAACGATGGAGAGGCTTCGTCCCCCCCGTAGTGGTTGTATCTCACTCTTCTCTCATATTTATAACACAGATCTCAAGACTATACAATAAGATTGGCAGGAGATAAGTTGTATACAAAGCCTGTTTAGCTCTTAAAGGGACTTTCTTGTCGTAGATTAACTTTCGTACTTGGGTGGAATAAGTTAGATGCTTTTAATTATTTGAAACTTCTGGTTTGTCACTTCCATCACATGATACACTCCTGGAAATGGAAAAAGGAACACATTGACACCGGTGTGTCAGACCCACCATACTTGCTCCGGACACTGCGAGAGGACTGTACAAGCAATGATCACACGCACGGCACAGCGGACACACCAGGAACCGCGGTGTTGGCCGTCGAATGGCGCTAGCTGCGCAGCATTTGTGCACCGCCGCCGTCAGTGTCAGCCAGTTTGCCGTGGCATACGGAGCTCCATCGCAGTCTTTAACACTGGTAGCATGCCGCGACAGCGTGGACGTGAACCGTATGTGCAGTTGACGGACTTTGAGCGAGGGCGTATAGTGGGCATGCGGGAGGCCGGGTGGACGTACCGCCGAATTGCTCAACACGTGGGGCGTGAGGTCTCCACAGTACATCGATGTTGTCGCCAGTGGTCGGCGGAAGGTGCACGTGCCCGTCGACCTGGGACCGGACCGCAGCGACGCACGGATGCACGCTAAGACCGTAGGATCCTACGCAGTGCCGTAGGGGACCGCACCGCCACTTCCCAGCAAATTAGGGACACTGTTGCTCCTGGGGTATCGGCGAGGACCATTCGCAACCGTCTCCACGAAGCTGGGCTACGGTCCCGCACACCGTTAGGCCGTCTTCCGCTCACGCCCCAACATCGTGCAGCCCGCCTCCAGTGGTGTCGCGACAGGCGTGAATGGAGGGACGAATGGAGACGTGTCGTCTTCAGCGATGAGAGTCGCTTCTGCCTTGGTGCCAATGATGGTCGTATGCGTGTTTGGCACCGTGCAGGTGAGCGCCACAATCAGGACTGCATACGACCGCGGCACACAGGGCCAACACCCGGCATCATGGTGTGGGGAGCGATCTCCTACACTGGCCGTACACCACTGGTGATCGTCGAGGGGACACTGAATAGTGCACGGTACATCCAAACCGTCATCGAACCCATCGTTCTACCATTCCTAGACCGGCAAGGGAACTTGCTGTTCCAACAGAACAATGCACTTCCGCATGTATCCCGTGCCACCCAACGTGCTCTAGAAGGTGTAAGTCAACTACCCTGGCCAGCAAGATCTCCGGATCTGTCCCCCATTGAGCATGATTGGGACTGGATGAAGCGTCGTCTCACGCGGTCTGCACGTCCAGCACGAACGCTGGTCCAACTGAGGCGCCAGGTGGAAATGGCATGGCAAGCCGTTCCACAGGACTACATCCAGCATCTCTACGATCGTCTCCATGGGAGAATAGCAGCCTGCATTGCTGCGAAAGGTGGATATACACTGTACTAGTGCCGACATTGTGCATGCTCTGTTGCCTGTGTCTATGTGCCTGTGGTTCTGTCAGTGTGATCATGTGATGTATCTGACCCCAAGGAATGTGTCAATAAAGTTTCCCCTTCCTGGGACAATGAATTCACGGTGTTCTTATTTCAATTTCCAGGAGTGTATTTGAAACTTCTGGTTTGTCACTTCCATCACATGATATGTTAATACTATCATAATTGAAACTTTTCGCGTATTCAACCTTCCCTCCTTCCAGTATGATGTTACAAGGCGTATTGTCTTCACAAAACATGCAATAACGAGGTTACGTCTGCCATCTTGGTTCAACATATCGAATGAGAGTGAATAATGAAGATTATTTAATGTGTTTCGTTAACTAGTGTCCATTATTTATTTATATTTAGCTTTGGAACTCTGTACATCTCCTACTTGCAACTTATATTCCTGCGCCTTCCATGCCTGCGTCGCGTCGTTGAGATCGCCGTCTCATGCTGAAGAAGAGTGTCGTCCCTCGATAAAGCTCATCGCATCCAAACAAAAATAGCAACACCGCACTATATCTGTACCTTTATATTCGACATCTCATTTTACAAGATTTATTTGTGAGTATCTTTCGTCGCTAATAAGTCGTACAGACACATATCACTCCTACACTACAGGGCCTACTACACGGATCTCAGAACTAATTTTGGAAACACTTGTATTGTCCCGAAGCACAAATAAATTGAGTGGTTTGGTAGTTTACAGTTCTATATCTCATTACTAATCGAAACACCTAACGTCTGATGAGTGTACCGTTTCAGAAAACAAATTAATTGTATTGTTTGGTGGATTACAGTTATATCTGCTACTAATAAAATCAGACAACTTTTATTTGCTGTGATAAGAAGGCAGCAGACGCCAACACTGCTTGAGCATCAACGTGTCGGTAATGTAGGTTAAATGTACAACCAGTTTTGATTACGTAGCACTGTTTCAACATAGCAGTTCAAGCCGGAGCAGGTTGCCCATCTATTGAATCATTAATATGTACTACCAGTAATTTGTACTACCAGAAATCACGAATGAACGGTCTTGAAGAGCCAAGACTGGTTTCCTGTTGTTTCGTCTGCTGGCAAAAATAGCTCCTAGTACTATGTCACTTAACATCTACGGTCATCAGTCCCCTAGAACTTAGAACTACTTAAACCTAACAAACCTAAGGACATCACACTCGTCTGCTGGCACCATCGAATTAACTGAAAATGGGAGACAACTTTTCAGGACACTGAATGTCTTCATGTCGAGGTACGAAAAGTTTTAATTACAGGGTATGTCTTGCTTCTGTGGGAAAATACCATCTTTATCGATTGATGGTTACTCTTGAGGAACGACCGGTGGTCTTGGGGTAGCGCCTATGACTCATAATCAAAACGTTATCGGTACTGGGTTCGCATCCCGCCGCTGCTTAGA
This sequence comes from Schistocerca americana, assembly GCF_021461395.2. Lineage (NCBI taxonomy): Eukaryota > Metazoa > Arthropoda > Insecta > Orthoptera > Acrididae > Schistocerca > Schistocerca americana. Next base: position 825,659,036 of record NC_060119.1, read on the forward strand.
TTTTGATTAATAATCAGTGTTGACGGCCGAAGACTTCCGGCATAAGAAGTCAGCCTCAATCTGCCAACGGCCTTGTCAGAGAGGGCGGAGGAGGGGATACTGGTTCAGGGCACTCTCTTGTCCATGGGGTGGTAAACTGCCCCTAAAGATGGAAGAATCAGCAATGATCAACGGCATGAGGATGCAGACGGCAATGGAAACCACTGCATTAAAGACGCGTATCGTGTATCCACAGGACATGTGGCCTGTAATTGAAGAAGCGTCATAATGACCTCTCCTTTAGCAAAAGATTCCGGAATAGTCCCCCATTCGGATCTCCGGAAGAGGGCGTGGAATGTCAGAAGCTTGAACGTGGTATGGAAACTACAAAATCTGAATGCACAATCTACATATAGTAGGGACCAGTGAAGTGAAGTGGAAAGAACACATGGATTTCTGATCAAATGAGTGTAGTGATACATTAACAGCAGCAAAAAATGGTATAACGGGGGTAGGGTTCGTTATGAATAGGAAGGTAGGACAGAGGGTGTGTTACTGTGAACAGTTCGATGATAGGATTATTCTTATCAGAATCGAAAGCGAACCAATACCGACAACGATAGTTCAGGTATACACGCCGACGTCACAAGCCGAGGGTGAAGAGATAGAGAAAGTGTATGAGGATATTGAAAGGGTAATGTAGTGTGAAAAGAGAAATGAAAGTCTGTCATGGGGTACTGGAATGCAGTTGTAGGGGGAGTAGAAGAAAAGGTTGCAGGTGATATGGGCGTGGGACAAGGAATGAGAGAGGAGGAAAATTGAGTTCTATAATAAACCTCAGCCAGTAACAGTGAATACTGTGTTCTGGAATCACGAGAGGAGGAGGTGTACTTGGAAAAGACCGGGTGACACGGGAAGATTTCAGTTAGATTACACCATGGTTAGACAGAGATTCCGAAATCAGATACTGGATTGTAAGGCGTACCTAGGAGCGGATATAGACTCGGATCACAACATAGTAGTGATGAAGAGTAGGCTGAAGTTTAAAACATTAGTTAGGAAAAATCAATACGCAAAGAAGTGGGATACGAAAGTACTAAGGAATGACGAGATACGGCTGAATTTCTGTAAGGCTATATACAGCAATAAGGAATAGCTCAGTAAGCATTACAGTTGAAGAGGAATGGACATCTGTAAAAAGGGCCATCACAGAAGTTTGGAAGGAAAATATTGGCACAGGGAAGGTATCTGCGAAGATACCATTGGTAACTGAAGAAATATTTCAATTGATCGATGGAAGGAGGAAGTACAAAAATGTTCCGGGAGACTCAGGAATACAGAAATCCAAGTCACTAAGGAATGAAATAAATCGGAAGTGCAGGGAAGCTAAGACGAAATGGCTTCTTGAAAAATGAGAAGAAATCGAAAAAGAAATTATTGTCGGTATGACTGGCTCAGCATACAGGTAAGTCAAAACAACCTGTAGTGACATTAAACGCAAGGGTGATAACATTAAAAGTATAACGGGAATTCCACTGTTAAATGCATTCGAGAGAGCGGATAGGTAGAAAGAAAACATTGAAAGCCTCTATGAGGGGGAGATTTGTCTGATGTGATAGAAGAAGAAAAAGGAGTCGATTTAGAAGAGATAGGGGACCCGGTATTAGAATCAGAATTTAAAATAGCTTAGGGGGACTTAAGATCAAATTAGGCAGGAGGGATACATAACATTCCATCAGAATTTCTAAAATCGTTAGAGGACGTGGCAACAAATCGAATATTCACGTTGGTGTGCAGAATGTATGAGTCTGGTGACATACCATCTGACTTTCGGAAAAACATGACCCACACAATTCCGAAGACGGCATGACCTGACGAGTGCGAGGATTATCGCACAAACAGTTCATGCATTCAAGTTGCTTACGAGAATAACATACAGAAGCATGGAAAAGAAAATTGAAGATGCTCCAGATGACGATCAGTTTGGCTTTAGGAAAGGTAAAGGCACTAGTGAGGCAATTCTGACGCTACGTTTAATAATGGAAGCAAGGCTAAGGAGAAATCAAGACACGTTCATAAGATTTGACGACCAAGAAAAAGCATTCGACAATGTAAAATGGTACAAGATTTTAGACATTTTGCAAAAAGTGGGGTAAGCTATAGGGAGAGACGACATATTTGAAGAAGAAATTTCTGAGCATGTACGTCTGGAGTACAGCATTGTATGGTAGTGAAACATGAACTCTGGGAAAACCGGAACAAAAGTGAATCGAAGCAGTTGAGATGTGGTGCTACAGACGAATGTTGAAAATTAGGTGGATTGATAAGGTAAGGAATGACGAAGTTCTGTGCAGAATAGGAGAGGAAAGAAATATGCAGAAAACACTGATAAGGACAAGGGACAGGATGATAAGACATCTGTTAAGAAATGAGGGAATGACTTCCATGGTACTAGAGGGAGCTGTAAAAGGCAAAAACTGTAGAGGAAGACAGAGATTGGAATACATCTAGCAGCGCGGTTCTAGACGCTTCAGTCTGGAACCGCACGACCATTTCGGTCGGAGATTCGAATCCTGCCTCGGGCATGGATGTGTGTGATGTCCTTAAATTAGTTAGGTTTAAGTACTTCTAAGTTCTAGAGGACTGATGACCTCAGATGTTAATTCCCATAATGCTGAGAGCCATTTGAACCATTTTGAATACATCCAGCAAGTAATATAGGACGTAGGTTGTAAGTGCTACTCTGAGATGAAGAGGTTGACACGGGAGAGGAATTCGTGGCGGGCCGCATCAAACCAGTCAGAAGACTGATGACCCCCCAAAAAAGTTACTCTTGCACGTATGATACTCAAAATGATTTATAAGTCCAGTGTGTGTATTGTGTGTGCAGTAGTACTAGTCTACTTAGGGGGTATCGAGCTACTCTGCAATAATAGAAAATTGTTGGTAAAAGATTAATTTGTCCCAATCAGCTTATTATTTGTCGTTGAAAACTAATGCGATTAGGAGGTCGTGTGACTTTCCGCCGCCGACGTAGGTTGTGTCTTTGGGCCAGTCGGTTGTATAAAATTAGTGCAGTAAGATAGACCATCTTGGAGACTTGAAAGAATAGCAGAAACGAGCTAGGATGTTTAGAAACTGCATGACAACTTGAATGAAGTTTCCCCACTTTTTTGTGTATCAATGCTTTCTGTCCAACATGTCTACAAGGACTGGTGTACCACTCGCAGCCATATACTATGGCGTAAGACGTGCGGTCGTAAGAAGATCCTAACAAGCAGAGACCAGAGACAAGCGCCACGTCTCGTCAATGACAATTAATTTCAAACCCGAAACAAACTGCTGATGTCAGTGAAACCAGGCCCATCTCATCCAGTACCTAGGCGATCACTGCGAAGAGAACTGCACACGAAACGACTTTGCTCGCAACGGCACATAAAATTGCAGGTATTCAGCGTGCCAAACTACACAGAAACTGGATAGAAGTTGGTTGTAGGTGTGTTCCATGGTCTGGCGAGTCGTGATTTTGCCTTTTTTCCATTTCATTCCAGCCGTGGAATGCATCGATGTTTCAAGGAGATTTAGAACCCGCAGTGTGTGAAGGGTGTAACTGAATATGGAGGGTGCTGTGTGCTGTTTTGCGAGTGAATTTCGTAACGTTAAGGCTACCGCGAACGTGGAACAGGATATTTAGTTTTCCATTATCGGTGACCACGTGCTGAGCTTCTTTCTACACCTCCGTGATTAATGTATGGTGGATACTGTGTGTGCGTGCGTGGTTCCTGGTTTTAAGAACACTCATGCGCCGTGCAACCTGCCTCTCCTCGACTGTTCCGCTAAAGAATCTGATCTTAATCCCATAGAAAGTTTCTGAAATTAAATGAGGCAGCAGGCGAAACGTAGCTACCCGAGATCCGGAATTGCAGAACAGAGCGGATCAGGTTGTGGAAAGGGGTCTAAATCAGTTACTGCTAGTTGCACAAACATACAAACTTTATTTGCTAAAAACACTTAATCACACGCGGCCTTAAAAGAATTAAGAAACAATACGGCTGAAGACCACAACACAAGTTATTAAAATTGCTTTAAGGAATACACACGGCTGAAGGCCTTAGTTACAAGATAGAAAAACTGAGGGCTGAAATTCGGCTGTAGGCCACATAATGAACATAGAACAACTCAAGGCTTATGGCCTGGGTAATATAATTAAGATAGAAGAGAAAATTTTCAAATCTTTAAATGATTTTTTTTAGTTCAGACGACTGAAGGCCATATCTTAAAATACTCCACATAACGTTCGGCTGAAGACCATATACTGAGCACTGAAACAAACTAAATAAATACACTATACTTGAGACTAAAGAAAATCACAATCCCAAACAACAGAAGAATGGTGCTCAGAAGTGTTCCAAGGGTCGGCCTAGGGAGGAATAACAACAGGTTAGGTGGGACGGGCAGCTAAGCGTAACGCTAAATGATCGGGTGGCAGCACGACCTACGGACGGCTGAACAACCAACCAACAACCTAATCAGTTCCCTTCCACCCAACCAACGGTACGGCAACCGAAAATATCAGCGAGGACGAAGATCGCAGCAGCACCATGTCTTGATAACTGGCATCTAAACACAGTCAAGGCACAATAACACTCAAAGAAGAAAAAGTGAGAACAACATCAAGCTCTTGAACTACACGCCGTGCCGGACAGCATCAGCACGGCGAGAATCTCAGAAGCTACAGACAGTTACACGTAAACACTTGCACCAAGAACTCCGACAATCCTAAATCTGATCACCGTGGAACAACAAGGAGAAATGACAAGTCACACACACAGTTTCCATAAGCGGTCGGCGACCAAATACGCGTCGTCCGAAGAGATGCCCGACCGAACGATCAGCCACGGTCGTCCCCACGAAAGTTATGAGTGTCGGCAACGGTCGGGCGAGTCTTGGCTGTCTCGAGCTCACTGCAGCTCAACTCCATGTCCATTCGGAACTCGGAGACACGGCGACCCGGGAACACTGGCTCGAACCCAACCATGAAGAGGTAACTCTTGCCCATCGGCGACGACATCGGCACGAGGAAGGAACCGACCCACGTCCGGCAAGATGACCAACTGACGAGGCCCAGAAACGGCCAAAAGACCAAATACACGTCGCCCAATGAGGGACCAACCGAACGACCAACCAGCGGTCGTTCCCGCTCCAATCTCCTTCCGTCGGACAGTTGATGGGTGCGACCAGAGGTCCACAAGTACTGGCTGTGCACGCCTCACTGGCACTACGTCCCCCGACTCATCTCCCGACAGACGACGACCCGTAAATACTAACGGTCGCTCCAGAGATAGTACGACAGTGCACTTATCGATAAGCGCTGCTGCTACCACTCACGGGCAAGCAAACCAGCAACTTAGTGACACCAAAGAAATTGAAAAAGAAAGAGGCGACAGAACCTTAGAAACAAGATAACGAGCAATAAACGGCATGACCGCGATCCGCGCACGGCTCACTACTCACATCTCTGCAAATTTTAAGGTCCATGAGATGTCTTCATCAATGTTGGCTTCGGTTGGAATTAGCATACGTGAAGAAATTTGTGGACTCTCTTACTCACCGAAACAAGGCCGTAATCAAAGTTACAGGCAATGCAACACACTGTTGCCTGGGTCCGACTAACTTTTTCTCCGATGTGCTTGCTACAAGATCTCTCTGCCATAAACCCCAGCATAAATGTTTATGGTAAGCTTAATTTCCAGGTAGGGTAACAGAAACCGAGAGCTAACAAAGTTTGAGTGCCTGTGAAAAGGAGAAACATGTGCTCGAGCACCGATCCAGCTCCAAGTTTCAAACTAGATTCGTCGCTTATTAAGTGTAAAACGAGTTCATCATGAGGTTCTTAAATAGAACGTTGTGCTGCACCCTGCCTCCCAAATGTGTAGCTTCAAAAGCCTAGCGGGAAGCCCCTGTGGAGCTTAAACTGTTTGAAAGAAAACATACATGTTCCAGTCACAAAATGTGACCGCCGCCTATGTTCGACGTTAACGTGAAATAAAAATACACAGGTGGTAGGTGGCAGCACTAGCAGTGGAGGGTATCTGTAGCGTGTTGGGGAGACGCGGAAAGCAGTGTAATTGTCGTAATGAACAAGCAATGTGTCTTATGTCCAAAGGGTCATAATCATTGTCTTTGGGGATGAGGGTGGAAGCATTTCCGAAAAGGCTGAGTTTCTAAATTACTTGCGTGCCATCGTGGTTAAAGTATGCCGCGGATGGCGAAATAGCGTTACCAAAAACGGGTGCCCAGGCAAGTGCGGTGCAGCTGACCGCCCAGATGGACCATGGCGCTTCCAAAACTGTATCCTCAACGATCATTCAGCGAATGTTATGTATGGGCCTCCGCCACAGGCGCATGCGCGCATGCCTACTGCTGCTCATCGGCGACGAAGGCTGGAATTTGCACGCCAGTATCGCAATTGAACGTTCAGTGACTGGCGAGAAGGGGCGTTTTCATATAAATCACTTTTTATGCTCCAGCAGGCGTATATCCGACACCCTGCAACAGTCGTCGGACGTGTCCAGGACAGAGGAGTGAGTTTTACTGGTCTGGGGAACGTTCACGCGGCATTCCCTGTGTGATCTCAGTCTGGAAGCCAGAAAGGATCAACACAAATATGCATATATCCTAGGGGACAATGTCCACCCCTACATGCAGTTTGTTTTTCCTCGGCGGGTATCTACCAGAACTACAATGCATCTACATCTACATCTACATTTATACTCCGCAAGCAACCCAACAGTGTGTGGTGGAGGGCACCTTACGTGCCACTGTCATTACCTCCCTTTCGCCGGCCTGGGTGGCCGAGCGGTTCTAGGCGCTACAGTCTGGAACCGCGCGACCGCTACGGTCGCAGGTTCGAATCCTGCCTCGGGCATGGATGTGTGTGGTGTCCTTAGGTTAGTTAGGTTTAAGTAGTTCTAAGTTCTAGGGGACTGATGACCTTAGAAGTTAAGTCCCATAGTGCTCAGAGCCATTTGAACCATTTTTTACCTCCCTTTCCTGTTCCAGTCGCGTATGGTTCGCGGGAAGAACGACTGCCGGAAAGCCTCCGCGCGCGCTCGAATCTCTCTAATTTTACATTCGTGGTCTAAATGGTTCAAATGGCACTATGGCACTTAACTTCTGAGGTCATCAGTCTCCTACAACTTAGAACTACTTAAACCTAACTAACCTAAGGACATCACACACATCCATGCCCGAGGCAGGATTCGAACCTGCGACCGTAGCGGTCCCGCGGTTCCAGATTGTAGCGCCTAGAACCGCACGGCCACCCCGGCCGTCACATTCGTGATCTCCTCGGCAGGTATAACTAGGGGGAAGCAATATATTCGATACCTCATCCAGAAACGCACCCTCTCCAAACCTGGACAGCAAGCTACACCGCGATCCAGAGCGCCTGTCTTGCAGAGTCTGCACTTGAATTTGATAAACATCTCCGTAACGCTATCACGCTTACCAAATAACCCTGTGGCGAAACGCGCCGCTCTTCTTTGGATTTTCTGTATTTCTTCTGTCAACCCGACCTGGTACGGATCCCACACTGATTAGCAATACTCAAGTATAGGTCGAACGAGTGTTTTGTAAGCCACCTCCTTTGTTGATGGACTACATTTTCTAAGGACTCTCCCAATGGGTCTCAACCTGGCACCCGCCATACCAACAATTAATTTTATACGATCATTCCACTTCAAATCATTCCGCACGCATACTCCCAGATATTTTATAGAAGTAACTGCTACCAGTGTTTGTTCCGCTATCATATAATCATACAATAAAGGATTTTTCTTTCTATGTATTCGGAATACATTACATTTGACTATGTTAAGGGTCAGTTGCCACTCCCTGCACCAAGTGCCTATCAGCTGCAGATCTTCTTGCATTTCGCTGCAATTTTCTAATGCTGCAACGTCTCTGTATAATACAGCATCATTCGCGAAAAGCCGCATAGAACTTCCGACTCTACCTCTGCAACCTGTCACACAGCTAAGTGTACACGCGTGTTTCGAAGAGCACGAGGCTGAGTTCATCGCACTTACCTGGCCACCAAATACACCGGAATTAAGCCCAGTCGAGAATCTTTGAGAGCACCTCGACCGGGGTATTAGCGCCATGGATCCTCAAGCGAGGAACCTAGAGCGGATGGCCGCAATACTGGCAGTCGGCGTGCTGTACATCCCTATAGAGTGCAAAAGATGTACACTTGATATTAGCTTGATAGGAAAGTTTTAGAGTAAGATTAGTAAAGTGTACCACAAAATGTGTGTCGTTCGATATAATCTACCTGCCCCTGTGAGACCGAAACAATCGCACCGACAGATTGAGAAAAGTGTAATTCACTGGTTGTGGCCGACGTTTGTGGCGAGGAATGTACTTCTGACGAAAATTTTCATCTCGATCATGTAAATCGTTAGACAAGCTCAATCAGTACTTATTTACTATATGACGCAGTAATTAAAAGGCAAATGGAGTTGCTGGAAACGAAACACAAAAAATTGTAAATAAATTAAACTGGAAAATTAACCGCTTAACCGCCATTTTACGTACGTCAAGCGGAGCATTAATTATTCTGAGTTTTGGCACGAACATGCAACCAAATGACGAAGCCGCCTGGCTGTCAGTCACCGGAACATGCCATAAATAATGCGGACAGAGGAAATTCAGAATGCAAAGCTCGCTCTGGGTATGAAATGTTCAGCAGAATTCCTGTAGAGGGCCACGTTTTGTTCGCGATAGCGGTGCTCAGCGGTGGAAAAGCCAGCCCATGTTGGCCACGCACATCACAGAACACGGACTGATCGTAGATGTATATAAGACTAGCTGTAATAGCCTTTAACTTTTTCATATATGAAACCGGTTGTCAAATCAAAACGAGACAAATGGAGAAAAAGTAAGTAAACTGTTTATTATTTCAAAAGCGGTCGCTATAAACATTAACATATTTATCTCACTGTGGAACAAGAGGGTCAGTGCCTTTATGGAGAAATGTTTGCTGTTGCCTATAGAACCACGACCTTCTGAGGTGTGTCCGCCAACATACTGCCAAGTTTGATTGTACTACGCTGCATAAGTTTCTCTGGGAAGCCCTTACACATCCTCTATACAGTTCCGGTTCCTCCCCACGCGATTTCTGTATTTTTGAAGCCCTGAAGAAACACTTACGTGGGCATCGATTTGCTTCGGATAAAGAGGTGCACGCCTGCTCACAATCACGGTTCCGTAGGCAACTGCAAAATTTTCCCGTGAAACCACTGAGTATTTTGTTTCATAGGAGGACATATTTATGAACAGTTAGGGCAATTACCTTTGAAATAATAAACAGTTTGCTTGCTTTTTTCCATCTGTCACGTGTTTATTTAACTGCTACTTATATCTAACTGAAATGGTTCAAATGGCTCTGAGCACTATGGGACTTAGCTGAGATCAACAGTCCCCTATAACTTAGAACTACTTAAACCTAACTATGGACATCACACACATCCATGCCCGAGGTAGGATTCGAACCTGCGACCGTAGCGGTCGCGCGGTTCCAGACTGTAGCGCCTGGAACTGCTCGGCCACTCCGGCCGGCCCACAATGTTACAAACTTGTACTTTTTTCATCCGTATGTTGTTGCATTATTCTCTATTCCGTGAAGTACAGTTTCCTAATTGAATACCATATGCTTTTTCAGTGCTGTGAAAATACTCTCACAGACGCACGAATTGAATAAACAATAATTACGTTTTTACAATAATCTGTAAAGAGCCACAAGAGAACGCTGTTCCCTCATACCAAAATACTCAGAAAAAACTCCTCAACAGTCTCGTAAATGTCCTCGTCGAAGTTCATATTCACTCTGTATATATCGCAGTGGTGGCCTTTTAAGTTTATTTCGCGATACCATCACATTAAATTTCTTTCTTCTTCACCACTTTCAGCCGTATTAAATGGTAATTATCAGATCTATAACGAGAAAAAATGAGGAAAGGTCCCTCTGTTATTTTAAGTGTGGCATATTACATACAATTTGCTTCACAAAATAACAAAATTCCGTATTCAGGTCTCAGAGTCGTAGAGAATACTGCATTAATGCTTACTTAAGCTATTTTGGTAGTTTGCGACAGAATCTATACATTCATTATAAGACTAAATTAGTGGTTACAAAGTCATAAACGAAATTATTTTACGTAACTTGTACTCAGTTGCTTTATATAACGTGGATAAGAAACGAAACCGTGGGAATATCACTACTGAACCAAATGCTTATAGATATTATGCTATTTTTACTAAAGCAGGTACTAAATTCTTCAATAAAATCGTGTACAAAAAATAAAACGACAGTTTTAAATTTTTGTTCAAAAGTCTTTTGAAATGCGATCAAATCTCTAATAAAATATGGAAGGATGACTAGCCGACGGAAAGTGCTGTTTCTTTCACAAGTGCCTTATTGACATCACTGTCTTGCTAAAGCCGTAGGCTGGCAACAGAATGGGGGTTAGCATGTTCTGAAGTCATGGGAACAATGAAAAAAGTATACGTCTTGTGGATGAGGCAGTTATTTAGAGCAGGATGACACCACAAAACTGCAAAATAAGTTGGATTAATGATATATTATGGCTTCTGCAGTTTTGACAACACAGAGCGTCCTGGGTAATGGAGGTTAAGATAAGCCTGGTCATGTTGCACCCTAATAAAATATTCCAGGTGGATACGACGAATAGCCTTATCTGTATGGCTACACAGTCGCTGCAGATCTACGAGTCAGAGGGATGTCATTGTCCTACATACGATGATTGTTTTTGAAATTAACACTTCAATTCACGCTCTTGCGCTGTTGCCTAATTTCACTCCATTGGAGGACATTACCTAATAGTGAAATAAATGACAAAAAAGTTAAAGGAACTTCAAGGATAGAAAAATAACGTAAGAAATGCAGATTAAAACTGTTAATGTTCTTCCTAACAACTCCAGAGGCAGTGCAGAAGGGGTCAATGGCAGGCAAAACGCCATCGAGAGAGAAACGGTGATGAAATAGCGGCGACCATGCAAACTTTTGCAACACCCTCGATGCACTACGTGGTGAAACAAGCGACGCAAGAAAATGAAATCATGGCAAACGAGGGAAGTTGTCATAATGTTGACAGTACAAAAGTGTCGCAAAAAAGATTATATCTAACGCGAAAGTGAATAACTATTCAATTACTGTCACAGGACAGCATTCGAAAGGCGAGGTTGCGACGTCCTGAAGCGACCACGAACACTGTTGAGATGTGAAATCTAGGACACATTTGGTCATCCATACAGAGCGACAACTTCATTGACCTAGCCTGACAAACTCAGCTGCTGAGGGCTGCTACTGCCTCATCCTCCCTTCGCTGATGGCAAGACATTGCTGCCTTCCAATCCCAGGCCTCTGCAGACCTCACTGATGGTCTTTGACGAACCGATGAACCACCGTCGTACTGGTGGAGCGCAGTAATCGCTGTCCCCACGACTACCGGTGATCTCGGGAAGGCGATGCTGTGCTTTTTGTTTATAAATCTGTAAGCAAATAGCAACGCTTCCTTAATTATTTCGGGTATCCACCTCATCTTCACCACTGCATTACGCTAGAGTTACACTACTGGCCATTAAAATCGCTACACCAAGAAGAAATGCAGATGATAAACAGGTATTCATTTTACAAATATATTGTACTAGAACTGACATGTGATTACATTTTCACGCAATTTGGGTGCATGGATCCTGAGAAATCAGTACCCAGAACAACCACCTCTGGCCGTAATAACGGCCTTGATAGGCCTGGGCATTGAGTCAAACAGAGCTTGGTTGGCGTTTACAGGAACAGTTGCCCATACAGCTTCAACACGATACCACAGTTCATCAAGAGTAGTGACTGGCGTATTGTGACGAGCCAGTTTTCAGTTGGTGAGAGTTCTGCCGAATGTGCTGGCCAGGGCAGCAGTCCAACATTTTCTGTATCCAGAAAAGCCCGTACGGAACCTGCAACATGCGGTCGTGCATTATCCTGCTGAAATGTAGGGTTTCGCAGGGATCGAATGACGGGTAGAGCCACGGGTCGTAACACATCTGAAATGTATCGTCCACCGTTCAAAGTGTCGTCAATGCGAACAAGAGGTGACCGAGACGTGTAACCAATGGCATCCCACACCATCACGCCGGGTGATACGCCAGTATGGCGACGACGAATACATGCTTCCAACGTGCGTTCACCGCGATGTCGCCAAACACGGATGCGACCATCATGATGCTGTAAACAGAACCTGGATTCATCCGAAAAAATGACGTTTTGCCATTCGTGCACACAGGTTCGTCGTTGAGTACACCATCGCAGGCGCTCCTGTCTGTGATGCAGCATCAAAGGTAACCGCAGCCATGGTCTCCGAGCTGATAGTCCATGCTGCTGCAAACGTCGTCGAACTGTTCGTGCAGATGGTTATTTTCTTGCAAAAGTCCCCATCTGTTGACTCAAGGATCGAGACGTGGCTGCACGATCCGTTACAGCCATGCGGAGGAGATGCCGGTCACCTCGACTGCTCGTGATACTAGGCCGTTGTGATCCAGCACGGCGTTCCGTATTACCGTCCTGAACAAACCGATTCCATATTCTGGGAACAGTCATTGGATCTCGACCAACGCGAGTAGCAATGTCTCGATACGATAAACCGCAATAGCGATAGGCTACAATCCGACATTTATAAAGTCGGAAACGTGATGGTACGCATTTCTCCTCCTTAGATGTGGCATCACAACAACATTTCACCAGGGAATGCCGGTCAACTGCTGTTTGTGCATGAGAAATCGGTTTTAACCTTCCTCATGTCGGGACGTTGTAGGTGTCGCCACTGGCGCCAACCTTGTGTTAGTGCTCTGAAAAGCTAATCATTTGCATATCACAGCATCATCTTCCCGTCGGTTGAATTTCGCTTCTGCAGCACGTCATCTTCGTGGTGTAGCAATTTTAATGGCCAGTAGTGTATGACTGCAGAGGCCACGGTCCCAGCCCTCGACAGTACTGCTCAATAGAATGCCTCTACCTGTGGGTGGGAAAACTCAGTTTCTGTATACTGTTTACTTTGTCAGTATGCTTCTAAAAGTATTTTCAGGGTTAGACTTTTGCACAGTGTTACACTACGGCAGTTTCCACTCTGTCATCTTTAGAACATTCAAGCACTGTCATGAGACACCAAATACATGATTCGTAGTTTTCGCCCACAGTCAGCAACACCTACCAATGATCATTACGTAGAAATTACTATTCATTGGTACCTTAAGGAGAATGAAACACAGCTCCACAGTACCGTATTGCTGGCACGTGGGAGTGTTGTGTCGACCCACACTCTATGCAAATGCCCCAAGCTTGGAGGAATGAATAGGCAACGATAAACGTCATGGAACAACATTTGCCATTAGTGGGGCGGATAATGGCGCCTGTAGTACGAACATCCTGCCACTGTGCGTCAGCAGATATTATACAAGCGAGATCAAATTTTGAAAAGAGAAAGTACATAGTGGAGACAGATGATTGTGTGATAAAGGAGGTACACTGTTTCCCCACAATCTACTTTTCGATGTATGCAGATAGTATAGCATTATAAATCTATATTCACATGCATACAGGAAAACCTATCGCACAACCGTTACGGCACCTCCCATGACCACCAGCGGCGTACGTCGTCCTCACATTATGCCGCCCTAAAGCAGCAGGGAACCTCCACATTGCTGCACTCACTGGACAGTGTGTCTAAGGCGTTCAGCCTGACCGGATTGCCTTCAAAAACGTCTCCGACGATTGTCTGGTTGAAGGCATATGCGACACTAACCGGTGGAGATAAGATGCCAATCCTGAGCCGTCCATTCGGCATGTTTTGGGCCCATCTGTACCGCGCTGCATGGTGTCATGGTTGCAAAGATGGGCCTCGCTATGGATGTCGGGAGTGAAGATGCGCACCATGCAACCTATTGTGCACATTTTGAATCGTAACACGATGTCCTGTGACTGCACGAAAAGCATTATTCTACATGGTGGCGTTGCTATCAGGGCTCCTCCGAGCTATAATCCGTAGGTAACTGTCATCCATTGCAGTAGAAGCCCTTGGGCGGCCTGAGCGAGGCATGTCATCGACAGTTCCTGTCTCTCTGTATCTCCTCTATATCCGAGCAACATTGGTTCACTCCAAGACGCCTGGACGCTTCCCTTGTTGAGAGGCCTTCCTGTCACAAAGTAACAATGCGGACGCGATCGGCCGCGGTATTGACCGTCTAGGCATCGTTGAACTACAGGCAACACGTGCCGTGTACCTCCTTCTTGATGGAATGACTGGAACTGATCGGCTGTCGGACCCCTCCGCACAATAGGCGCTGCTCATGCGTGGTTATTGACGTCTTTGGGCGGTTTTAGAGACGTCTCTGAATAGTCAAAGGCACTGTGTCTGTGATACAATATCCACAGTCAACGTCAATCTTAAGGAGTTCTGGGAACCGGGGTGATGCAAGACTTTTTTTGATGTGTGTAATTTACCGCTGTAGCCAAAATTTCCGCTAAAACAGTGGATTGGTGCATAAGTTAGCAAAGGTTTCGTTTGGTGTGTTGTCACGTAAATTGCTATAAGCGCATTCATTGTCGGCATTTTTTATTTGAGGTTTCGCGACTGTTCTTACGGTGACTTATTGAATTTTCAATAGTTTAAGACAATCAGGAAAGTTGTTTCAGCGTTAGAAAGGGGTTGGGGATCGGAAAAATATCTAATATATCCAAGATTGTGATGTCTTTGGACGTAATAGAGGGTTCCAGACAGCGGAGGCAGCTGGAAACATGGAGCAAAAGCATTGAAGAGATCACTTCAAAAAAACGAACTTCTGGTTTCGAGTAGAATCGTTTCGACGAGAATTACTTGGAATAATCAAGAAGACCAACTGGCTTTGATGAACAATTTTATGGTTTTCCTCTATAGTCTGCCTGACTACTGGCAAATGTGGTGAAAGCGAGCATTTAACTTCCGTTAGATCCTGCCATTACGTGGGAAAAAAAGACAGAAAGGGTGCTTATGGTTAATCGTCAACAAAATATGCAGAAATTAGAGCTTCTAATAAACACCTGGCATATAGTAAATGAAGAAGCAAGCGTGGAAATAACCTTAACAAAAATTGTAGTAATGAAAATCAGTAGGAAAAATTTAAAAATAAGATGTAACGTGGAATGGATAATATTATTATAGAAGTAGACGCTTTCAAGTATTCAGGAAGTAGATTAAACAACAAAGAAACATCAACGATTTAGGAAAGAATTTAAAAAAAATTTGAAATTTTATTATTGTGCAACGTACATAATTACAAATTCTAAAATAGCTGGCAAAACAGAGATCATGACGTAATAGTGATAGTATCTGCCAATTTTGGCGTATGGAGTAGAGTAACTTGGAGGAAGAAAGATCTGAGTAAAATACAAGCAACAGAGATGCGCTTTCTATGAGAGAACCTTCATAGGAGGAGAAGGGACAGAATAAGCAGTGAAATAAAACGAAAGCATCTGCAGGTCAAGCTCCTAAAAGGCTTAGTAGGTTTAAAAGACTTCCGAGAAGAGTTTTAGAATGGACAGCATCTGGAGGAAAATCAACTAGAAAACCATGAACTAGATGGACGATCAGCTAAAAGTAGGTCTTAACCAAAGAGGACTGTAATGGGAGGAGATGGTTGATGATGAGCTGTGGCAGGAAAGGGAATCTTGAAAGAGGCTCTCTCAAATACCTCCATGAGCAGAAACGTTTCAGGAAGAATAGTTAATCAGCCAGTTGACGATGAGAACGACGGAGATGAAGCAGAAGCCAGCATTGGGGAGGATGGAGAAGGAAAACGACTCTGCACTTTTGTAACGATGACTTCAGAACATTTCCAGGAGTCTGAATGGAAAACAATCCGCACTGCACTTTTTCTTCTAGTATTCTGCCATCAAAAAGTTGCCTTTCTCGCTCAGAAAATTTCCTTGTAAGCGGAAATGCAAATTTAAATTCGATCCAGGTCCACCATTAAATTTTTCCTTCAATGGCGTAATCGCATCAGGTGGAGTGCATGTTGGACACAATGAGGTTGCGATGACGATGGTAGAGGGTAGTGGCCACCACCCAACGAGTGGGAGGTGGGGGGGGGGGGGGTTCACTGGGACCGAACTGCACAGTAACCCTGGGTTTGGTGTGGGGCGGCAGTGGGATGGGTGGACTGCTGTGGCCTGTTGTGGGGTTATGAACCACTGAGGGATCTGGCCGGACGAAGCCTTTCCATCGTTCCTAGGTCGCCGGTTTAAAACCATACAATACAATACAAGTGGCTAAAACGACTCCAAGAGATTTTCAGTGAACTGTATTTATCGTCTGTTCACAATGTACGTCTAGTTTGGAGACGGGAATGCTTACAGAAGCAATTAATTACAATTGATATTGAAATGTTTAAGTTATGTCACCATCTCGCATCATCTAAATCCGTGGCCTTACCAATTTTCGTTTTTTCCAAAGTTAAGCGTGAGATCTCTAGTTTTCACTTCTAGTTGTCGTTCTGGTTGTACTCCAATTTATGGGACTCAATTATGTGACATAGTTACGCAAGAGCCAATGATTAGTAGTATCAGGAGACGATGTGTGCTTGAAAGCGTTATTAAGCCTCCAAGAAAGATGAAATGAAAGTTACTGCAGTCCACTGAGTCAGATTCAGCTGCAAGTACCACAGTGCTTAACCTCACACTCTGTCATATTAATTTCACGTCGATAATTGTCGTACCACTGTTGCAAAAGACGTCGTCAGTTGAACAATTAGAAAATAAATTACGAGCAGTCCGAGGGGCACGCTGAACTTGGTGACTCCTTTCCTCCTACTTTGGTTTTCCTATGTCTTAAGCTATCTGGAAACTGAAAAGCGCGTTAATCAGGCCCTTTTTGAAACTTCAAAGCAAAGCAGCATCGTTACGAGTAGAAGATACTTTCCGTTCCTTTGGTTTCTATAGACTGAATGACAGTTTTGCTTAAAGTTGACATACTCGAGGCATTACTGTCAGCGCGTTTTTGTTCTGCATACTCATCACTTCTCCTTTCACGTAGTCAGAAGCTGTAACCAAACATTCCCTGCACTCAGTCACTCGTTTAATTTTTCTTCAGGACCTTATGAGTCCAATCCCGGTTCGGAGCAAAACCTTTCATCATGTCATTTCAATCTTTTTTTGAGTCATCGTTCGTCTGACTGGTTTGATGCAGCCCGCCACGAAATTATCTCTCATGCAGCTTAGATTAACAATTGTAACTTACATCCTCAATTATTTGCTAGCTGTACTCCAATCTCTTTCTGTACTACAGTTTTTACCCTCCAAACAGCCCTCTAGTACAATGGGTGTTATTCGCTAATGTCTCAACACATGTCCTTTCATCCTGTCCCTTCTTCTTTACAATGTTCTCCGTATATTCCTTTCCTTGCCGACTCTGCGGATAACCTTCTCATTCCTTACCTTGTTAGTACACTTAGTTTTCAACACTCACACGCCTCAAATGTTTTGCTTCTTATTTACAACGGTTTTCCAGCAGTATATTTTCCACTATTATACGATGCTGTGCTTGAAACGTTCATTATCATGAATTTCTTCCTAAATTTGAGGTCTATTTTTGATACTAATAGGCTTCTCTTGTCCAGGACCCGAACTACGAATGAAAAATTATCATGCTTTTTAACATCTCTCCGAACGTCCAGAATGAGATTTTCACTCTCCAGTGGAGTGTGCGCTGATTTGAAACTTCCTGACAGATTAAAACTGTGTGCCGGACCGAGACTCGAACTCGGCACCTTTGCCTTTCGCGGGCAAGTGACCAACTGAGCTACCCAAGCACGACTCAGAGCCTGTCCTCACAGCCTTACTTCTGCCAGTACCTCGTCTCCTACCTTCCAAACTTTGCAGAAGCTCTCCTGCGAACCATGCTGAACTAGCACTCCTGTAAGAAAGGATATTGCGGAGACATGGCTTAGCCACAGCCTGGGGTATGTTTCCAGAATTTAAGATGTTTCGTGGTTAGTTAACAGGGACAGTGGTTGCTAGGTAGGAGCTGCGGATCTTCCTCCAGAAAAAAAAAAAAAAAAAAAAAAAAAAAAAAAAAAAAAAAAAAAAAAAAAAAAATTAAAAATTCGTTAGTGAATTTTAAGTAGAAACTGGGTTTTTGTTATGACATTTACAGTAATAAATGTAAATTTACAAGCGTTAAAGGCTAAGTCATCCCTGATGAAGTGTTTCTTGATGTTTGCATTACCGTGGTATTAATTTTCACCGGAACTGGTAGCCGTACAGATCAGTTTTCTCTACTGGTCTTTTGTAGTAACGATTATGTACAAACGACTGAACCAAGAAGACATTAGAGGACCTGAAGACAGTTAAGTTAGGGGGGTTGTACACAAATCAGGCAGAAGTCAGTCCAGGTCGTTAGCACATTTTCGAGCAAGATAGTACATACGAGGAAGAAGATATGTCCCTAGACGTGACAGAAGAGGAGAAATTTTAAGAAGAAGCAGTAGGTTATACATTAATGCGGTCAGAGTTTGATACATTACTAAATAATCAGAGACCAAAGAAGTCAGCGGAAATTGATGATGCAAGAAGGTAGGTCATAATATAAAAATATTCTGGCACTGCTATGGGCGCAACTGTGCAATAGCTGCAAGTGTCCCCTACTCAGTTGCCATTGGCTTTTATTTCTTGAAAATCTGTTACCGCCTTTAGCAGACCCTGTGATACATTAACTTGTAAGACTGTTGTTGGGTTATAAGTGTTCACTGTGAATTCTGAAACGCAGTTTGCATTAGAAATGAACGAAACTTCCCTCGATAATCCCTGTATCTGAAGTCACTGGTAAACTTGATTATGGTATTTTTGTGATACTAACGTGCACCTACACTATAAGCAATAATATATCGTTCCGTTCCATGGAGTACAGAGAAACCTGTTTCCATACAACTTTTGTATTTTCCTTTCGGAAAAATGAGAGATATTGAGTTGTGGCTGCCAGCGTTGAAGAAATTTTCGTGGCATCTCGCTGACAATTCAAAAGTCGCATTATATTAAAATTACTCACAGATTTATGATTTATGGGTCCTTCTTCCGAAGCACACGTAGAAAGTAGTCCACCAGTGTCTAATGTGTTGATTCCGGTGGCCCCAGCGCGGTCCCTCTTTTCTGATCCAACTATCACTACAGTATACAGTCCTCGGAACCTCTCTAACAGTGTCATTAATGTGTGCTGGGGCCTGCAATCTCCCCTCAGTTAAGGAGAAAAACAAATTTTTGTTCACCACTTAATTGTTCCATAAAGCAAGGGCAAGTTCGTGGGGTAGTAACGCTACCTTAGTGCAGCCAAAATGTCTGAGAAAGAATGTCGCACTTTAAAAATTGTATTACTCATCTATCTCTTCCAGCGAGTCGACGAAAACGTGGCTCGGTGAAAGTGTGATTTGTCTCTAACCAGATGATCCAGATTTTGAATTTCAGATGAGAACACCGCGTGGTTCTAAGGCGTTCATCTGTTGATTTACTGCATTCATCTCAAATGTAGTAGTTTTCATGTTTCCACATTGTCTTAAAATTTAGACCTTTTTTATTATAGTCAGTAGCAGAGATTCCATAAATAAAAAAATACAATTTCTCTTCAGAAATAAAGGTTACGTAGCTGAAACAACATATCAGTGCGTAATAACATCGAAAATTTTTGTCGTACGGAACCATTTGAATTAACTTCCATATATGAAACCGTGAAATTACAACTGCTCATATTGGCAGTATGCGCCATGAACAACATTTGCTTCCCGCTAAAATACTTATTCCGACTACTATCCAAGAAGAACAAGGCTTGTTTATACATCAAGGAGCCTATTTCACATAAAAAAGGAGTCACCTACCAATAATCCTTTCCGAAGTTCGAGAATTTGTAACTAAGAATTCTGATGTCAATGACTTCAAATAGAAAAAAACTGAATAAGTACACTTCGAAATAAATCTTATATATGAGGAACAGTTAAGTTTTTTGGAAAATATGTGATATTAGTATAATTTATATTATTTGAATATAAATTTGGTATCCAAGCATACAAAACTATTTTACTTATGTCATTAGAGTATAAAAAAAGATAAATTACAATTTTGAACTCGTTCTGAATTTATGGAGTGTACCTATCAGTCCATTTCCGCAAACAGTATTGTCAAGTGCTGTATGTAGCATAAGATGTGCTACTGATCAGTTCCATAACAAGCCCTATCATAAAAATTCGCCGTCGCTCAAGGACCATCATGTGTATTTGTAAGTCGTTCTAGCTCTGTTAGTTTCCAATAAGTCTAACCCCTAGGAATGTAAATGTTTAAGATTCATATTTTCTTATATGGAGTACTTCATTTCGATCAAGTTCATCATTTGTCGAAGTAACAGTAACTTCCAAGCCGCTGTATTTGTATGCGGTACTGACTTCTTAATAGTATAATGTTTCTCAACGCCACATTCGTTGGTGAGAAGCCATGGTAATGCTCGGTGTATAGTGTACATGATTTACCAGCTTTGACAGCTATCAGTATACAAATCACGTAGCTCATTAAATGAACATCGTCAAACATTTCCAAGCC
Organism: Schistocerca americana; assembly: GCF_021461395.2. Taxonomy (NCBI): domain Eukaryota; kingdom Metazoa; phylum Arthropoda; class Insecta; order Orthoptera; family Acrididae; genus Schistocerca; species Schistocerca americana. Next base: position 825,679,701 of record NC_060119.1, read on the forward strand.
GCCTGGACAATAAGAAGCCGAGCCATCCCGTATAAGAAAATGGTACTCATAGTTTCACTCACCTCGCAACATAATTTGTTATGTATATATACGAAAACGTTAAAATTTACGGTAAGCAATTATGTAATTTTTATAGAGGATATATATGTCAGCTATGTCCAGGAGCCAAGATGCAGCAGCTTCTTGTCCGCCTCTGCTGTTCGTCCTTTTATTACAGCCTCGCGTCGACCTTAAACACTGTGGGTTCTAACCAGTTGCCTTGAGTCGTAACATTATTACAGCAGCGAGAAGCGGGCGAAAATTTGAATACGTTGGCATCAGGCCTATAGCAGTCAGATGCGATGTATGGAGGTTCCAGCACCGGTTTACAGCAACTCGTACCAAACCAGTCTGTAGCCACCGACAGCAAATTTACTAACATAATTACCGCTCTTTTATAGCTGATGCGTGTAAGATGTCTATTAAATGCCACCCGTTGAACGCTGTAGTATCTATTGAAGACCTTTCAAATTCTTGTTCGTTAGAAGCCGAAATTTACTGTTCACGGGATGCATACATTAAAGTAACTTGATTTCGCCTGTGCTTCGTTGATGACACTGAGGTATTTTGAGTTATATTTTACTAGAGACGACATTTGTCGTGGAAGTTTGTAGCTGTAGGGATGTACTCAAACAATTACTAGCACAAATAATCACATTTGGTAACAAAATGAATTTTGTTGAAACTACAATGAAATTGTTGATAATCGTGTCATGTTCTGCTCAGTGTATAAAAGTTCTTGTTCCTTTCGTTAGATTTTAATAAGAGTATTGAAAAAACTTCATTTAGTGAGAAGTAACGAAATGAACTCTGTCGAAAGGAATTTATGTTATGGAACAAGTGAAACAATGTTGAATAGCCAAGACTTAATGAAGAGAAGTAGCGTCAATGGGGACCTGTTCTGAAGCATTACATAATTCGCAGACAAACATCCCAAACATTAGAAATTGGTAAATAGTTTTACTCTCTTGATGCATCAGGGAGATATTGATTTGATTTTCAATGTTATTTCACACCACACAGTCAGTGGTTCTCTTGATGCATCAGGGAGATATTGATTTGATTTTCAATGTTATTTCACAGCACACAGTCAGTGGTTCTTGATAGCAAACAGATACTGCCAAATTTTCCAAAGCTGTTTCACAGAGGAAAACTGCACTGTAGTTCCTTCTCTAGATTGTCGCACAGATGAGAAAATGTTATACATCGAAATAGACGACAGAGGGATAGAGAAACAATTAAAATCGCTCAATAGAGGAAATGCCGCTGGACCTGATTGGATACCAGTTCGATTTTACACAGAGTACGCGAAGGAACTTGCCCCCCTTCTTGCAGCAGTGTACCGTAGGTCTCTAGAAGAACGTAGCGTTCCAAAGGGTTGGAAAAGGGCACAGGTCATCCCCGTTTTCAAAAAGGAACGTCGAACAGATGTGCAGAACTATAGACCTATATCTCTAACGTCAATCAGTTCTAGAATTTTGGAACACGTATTATGTTCGAGTATAATGACTTTTCTGGAGACTAGAAATTTACTCTGTAGGAATCAGCATGGGTTTCGAAAAAGATGATCGTGTGAAACCCAGCTCGCGCTATTCGTTCACGAGACTCATATAGCCATGGACTCGGGTTCCCAGGTTGATGCCGTGTTTCTTGACTTCCGCAAGGCGTTCGATACAGTTCCCCACAGTGGTATAATGAACAAAGTAAGAGCATATTGACTCTCAGACCAATTGTGTGATTGGATTGAAGAGTTCCTAGATAACAGAACGCAGCATGTCTTTCTCAATGGAGAGAAGTCTTCCGAGATAAGAGTGATTTCAGGTGTGCCGCAAGAGAGTGTCGTAGGACCGTTGCTATTCACAATATACATAAATGACCTTGTGGATGACATCGGAAGTTCACTGAGGCTTTTTGCAGATGATGCTGTGATATATCGAGAGGTTGTAACAATGGAAAATAGTACTGAAATGCAGAAGGATCTGCAGCGAATTGACGCATGGTGCAGGGAATGGCAATTGAATCTCAATGTAGACAAGTGTAATATGTTGCAAATACACAGAAAGAAAGATCCTTTATCATTTAGCTACATTGTAGCAGAGCAACTGGAAGGAGTTAATTCCATAAATTATCTGGGAGTACGCATTAGGAGTGATTTGAAATGGAATGATCATATAAAGTTGATCGTCGTTAAAGCAGATACCAGACTGAGATTCATTGGAAGAATCCTAAGGAAATGCAATCCGAAAATGAAGGAAGTAGGTGACAAAACGCTTGTTCGCCCACTACTTGAATTCTGCTCACCAGTGTAGGATCCGTACTAGATAGAGTTGATAGAAGAGATAGAGAAGATCCAACGGAGGGCAGCGCGCTTCGTTACAGGATCATTTAGTAATCGCGAAAGCGTTACGGAGATGATAGATAAACTCCAGTGGAAGACTCTGCAGTAGAGACGCTCAGTAGCTCGGTACGGGCTTTGGTTGAAGTTTCGAGAACATACCTTCACCGAAGAGTCAAGCAGTATATTGCTCCCTCCTACGTATATCAAGCAGTATATTGCTCCCTCCTACGTATATCTCGCGAAGAGACCATGAGGATAAAATCAGAGAGATTAGAGCACACACAGAAGCATATCGACAATCCTTCTTTCCACGAGCAATACGAGACTAGAATAGAAGGGAGAACCGATAGAGGTACTCAAGGTACACTCCGCCACACACCGCCAGGTGGCTTGCGGAGTATGGATATAGATGTAGATGTAGATTTCAAGCGTTTTTAGCAGGTTTTTATCGGTCCAAACCGTAATTCGCCGAAAAAATATTCAGAGAGTACAGGATTCTGGAGCAGTCTTGAGTGGGGCCGGCCGAGGTGGCCGAGCGGTTCTAGGCGCTACAGTTTGGAACCGCGCGACCCCTACGGTCGCAGATTCGAATCCTGCCTCGGGCATGGATGTGTGTGCTGTCCTTAGGTTAGTTAGTTTTAAGGAGTTCTAAGTACTAGGAGAATGATAACCTCAGAAGTTAAGTCCCATAGTGCTCAGAGCCGTTTGAACCATTTTTTTTCCTTGAGGGGGCGGCGGACATGCCACGTGCCACCGCATATTCCTACTCTCCTAGTATTAATGTATAAAGGCTTTCCCTGATACCCTGATCTACTCCTGCACTAAACTGTTTAGGCTTTCAAAATAATTACATAATAAAGTAGATTTTTATAGTGATAGAGTGATATCCCGGATTATCCGCAATTGCTAGACGCACGTCGCGTTCTGCATTATGTCGCTAACTGTCTTCTGTCAAAATATTTCCTGTTTAGTTTATGTTAACAGAGCCGACTAATGTAATTAACGATACTTGCCATTAAGCGATATGGCGGCTTTTCTAGGACAACGACAAACTGAAATTTTCACTTCATTTTCTGATTCGTGTTTATCTCATACGATATAAATGCGCTGGCGGGAAAGATCCCAACAGAAAGTAGTTGTGCGATGTAAACGGAAGCAGAAACGAGTGTTTGCACATCTAGAAGATTTTTTTTTTTAAGTTTCGCGTGAAATAGGAGCATCATTATGACTATCCGACATAATCTGACTGTAAATCTGCACGTCAATTTGATTCGATCTGTTGTGCTGTCATTCATGAGCAGCATTCCACTGAATTATTTCCAGCAGCATAATGGTCGCCCTCATACCGGCCTTCTTGGCCTGTTCTATCACCAGATCTGTCTCCAATCGAGCAATTGTGGGACACAACTCGGATGACAACTCTAGCGTCATCGACAAACAGCATTAACCATCCCTGCGTTGGCCGATCAGGTGTATCAGGCATGGAACTCCATACAAACTGACATCCGCCGCGTGTTCAACACAATTAAATCACGGTTGCATGCTTGCATTCAACATTCTGGAGGTTGCACAGATTATTAAGGCAACAGTATTTCACATCAGCAATGTCTAATCTCGCCATTACACTAACTTGTGATTTTGCTATGTTAATCACTGAACTGTGTTACCTAGACAAATGTATTCCATAAGTTTCATGACTATACGTTAATAACTTTTCCGCGTTGCGATATTTTTCCGTCAGTTTATTTTTCGGTACAAATTCAATGAATCTATCCAGAAGTCTCTTAACAATATTTGCAAGTAGACAGTGTAACACAACAAGCGTAGAAAGTAAACATTGGGGTATATTAAGGTTCTTTTGATAAACTATATGACTAGCATTTCACATTAGGCAAGAGGTGACGACAACCTTTAACGCGTCTAAGTTGGACTTCCCAGCACTGAGAAACTTCAACAAAAATTCCTCAAAATCAGTTTGAGTACTTCTGATAGAAAGATACAACTTATTGAACATATCAAGTATATTACAGACTACAATGAAAAAAAAAGTACTAACGAGGAACCTCTTCGTTGTCAGTCTACAGGCTTTCAACTGCGAGATTTGCTTTCAAGAGACGAGGCTTCTGAACTCTGGCCTCCAAGACATGTTAAAGTAACTCACAAAACATTAATATTCACGGATACGGATACAGATTAATCCCATGTTTATGCGGATGTAAATTAAGTATTTGCGGAAGTAGTGCGGATATGTAGAGAATTATTCTTATCTGCGCAAACCACTACCCTTAACTACTGCTATCCATTCCCATTTCAAACAATCTTTGTCTGTGCCTCCAAAACTGAAGAATGTGAACGTTAATGAACAAAACATGAGTGCTGTTATTAAATGTGCATTTAAAACGCCATACCATGTTTAGCTGTTAATGAACGTAACTGGTTATGGAGTAAATAAGCGCAAATATCAGCGTTCAATGAGAAATGCAATACATTTTTTCCCTCCGCTATTTTCGGTTAGGAAAATGCGGAATTTTGTTTGGGGTATCGTGGAATGCTCCCGCTTTACTCTCAACAATTTCACGAAGTTTCGATAATTGACGGCGGTGTGCGTAGTCTCAAAATACAGCGCTTGTAGCGGAAATGCGTTCCAAGCAGACAGGTCTCATGAATTACTTTTGGCGGAAAAGCAGAGCATCGGAGATATTCACAGGCACTTGTAGAATGTCTATGGGACGTGGCAGTTAACAAAAGCATGCTGACTCGTTGGGCGAGGTGTCTCTCGTCACCGTAAAAGTCGCGCAAATCCGTCCAATCTCCTGAGCGCCGGGCGGCCACACACAGCTGTGACTCCTGCTGTGTTGGGAAATGCGATCACTCTCATTCCAGGTGCTCAAATAATCACAAATGTGACAGCTCGATTCCGGCGCCAGCGGCCGCCACATTGCATTCCTGTTAAGCGGCGCGCCTCTGGCGGCCGCAGTGGCTTAGAGGGCGCTCCGAGATCACCGCAACCGTGCTGCTGTCAGCGTGAGAGCAGAAACTACTGGAGATCGTCCACGCATAAACTTCAAGCTGCGACAGAGACGGCTGATGAAGAGTGGAGGCAGTCTTACGCCTGGCGATCCGTTGGACTGGTCAGGGCACACGGCTGGTCAACGGGAGGTTCCAAGCCGTTGTTGGATCGAGTGGACATGAAGAGTTTTACGAAGGAGCCCGCTGGAACTGCTGCATACTGCCACTCGCCGAACTGTGAACTCTGAGCAACGTTAAACAGCCACATGAGGAAAAAGGTGATGTTCGTCGACATGGCCGTTTGCAGTTATTTAGCCTACTTGGATTCGAGTGACCGTTACCACTTGTAAAGTCGTATTCACTGCTCAAACGCTTGAGTAACTTGGTTGGTTGGAGTGAAGTACGTTAATGGCACACATCGTGGTTATTACACTGCGGCCGGCCGCTGTGGCCGAGCCGTTCTAGACTCTTCAGCCTGGAACCGCCCTGCTATTACGTTCGCAGGTTCGAATCCTGCCTCGGGCATGGATGTGTGTGATGTCCTTAGGTTAGTTAGGTTTAAGTAGTTCTAAGTTCTAGGGCACTGATGACCTCAGACGTTAAGTTCCATAGTGCTCAGAGGCATTTGAACCTTGCATTTGCTAACTATGCCTATCAGTAATTACTGCCTTCAGTAGTTAGAATCCTTTATCTAGCTGATAGTACTGGCGCTCGCTGTATTGCAGCAGTTCGAGTAACGAAGATTTTTGTGAGATAAGTGATTCATGAAAGGTACTGTTGGTCAGGGCCATTCTTTTGTAGGGATTATTGAAAGACAGCTTGCGTTGCGCTAAAAATATTGTGTGTCAGTTTAGTGGTGATCAGAATAAGTAAAGAGAGAACTGTCTGAGTGCGTTCGGTTTTGCTCAGCTGTTTAAAAATCAAATAACGTAATAGTTTTTCCAGCACTGCCATTCTTTACATACAAAGGGAAGTTTCGGTTGGACAGCTAACACTCACAGGCTCTGAGCGTAGCAGCGATACCAGGAACACACACTCAGGCGGGTTCCTGGAATGCGAATCATTATTACCCCGTCTGCTGCTGCCTTCTGCAAACCTTTGGACGTATGGAGCGCGTTTCAAGGAAAGGAGGGTGTTGTGTGCTTGTGACTGACTCGCCCCTCAGACGGACGTCGGATCGCCGCTGTATTGACGTTTCGTGTGGGCTCCACGCTGTCCTCCAAAATCGTTCTACGTATATGTCTGGTGAGCTTCCGATTTGGTTTATCGGATGAGAGTTTGACGGGCATCGGCAGTAACCATAGCTATATACCAGTTATAAAATAAATAAAATAAAATAAAATATTAATTATTTTATCTGTATGATTGTCTCTCCTATGAGTCGTCAGGTTTTAATTATTCGGTATCAGACGCTTGACAATGGCTTTTTCGTAAAGGCAATGTTACTCGTAGTTGACCGTGAAATAAAACTGAAATAATCGGACTTCGTAATTAAATCGTTTCCAAAGACTGCTGCGGTAGGTGCGGACTCATAATCTAAATCTCAATATTACAATAATTTGCCAGCCATGCCAAAACGTCGTACAGAGGTGATTGTCTACTAAACAAAAAATTACACAGTTAGTTAAATCAGATATATTCAATGAATAAGCCTACAGTTCATAATCCTACTTACTTTTATAAATATAAATTCTTTTCAGAATCGAGTGCCTAGTATGGTTGCAACTCGCAGTAATTTTCTATAACATGAAATATGGCGGTGTGCCAGACAATAAACTAAAATACGTGCTTCTCGCACCACTTCAACCAGAGCTCTCCTTTCTTAATCAAACATACGAGTAACGTAATTGTGCTTTTGTTTTATCAGCGACACAGCGCTGCAGTTGTGTGCCATAGGCTTTATTTATTTGTCACTGATTATTTATTTAATTAATATCTCGCGTTTCCGAGGAAACTCACGCTCGGCATGCAAATGTGCCTTTATATTGCCCCCTGAATTGCGAGGCGAAAGGACACACCTGCAGGCGAGCAATTCACCTAAAGGCACAAGAAAATCTAAGTTATCTACAACTATTTACATGACCTACATTATACACATTATACACACTATATACAAACTTTGAATGACACGGGTGCGCCGTAAAAGTTCTTATGTTGGCAGATAGAGTGCGCGCATGCGCAGAAGCGTCTGTGTAACTGCCGTTATGTCGTACAGTTAGATCACGCGGCACAGTATTGCAGTTCATATTGTTCGTGTGCGCGCGTTTCTCAGTCGTTGCACAAAGAAAATATTCAACCAAGATTACATATGAAGACTACATTCTATGACAGGTAACTTAGTTTTAAATTTACAATATTCGTTATAACACAATACAACTTAGATTGTTGAATGTTCTTAGTTACATAGTATTGTTTTGAAATACTTCAAAGAAAAATGTCCGTATTTTTCAGGTGCGTTGACCTATACACATCGTGTCGTTATTACAGTTCATATTCATCTGCTGCACAATAATTTTTTTTTTTTTACAGGTTAGTATCGTCGTGGTAAAGTTTTTTGATCACAGTAACATCGTTGTATAACAACGTGATTAATACATAAGCGTGTCCATTTCCCATTTCCATTATAGTCGTTGTGATGCAGTTCGTTGTGAGTAAAAGCATTGCTTATTACAGATCAGACGTGACCCGTCGAGTAATTGGTCCACGTGCAGTTCGTTTTTTTTTACATTCCGTGGAAGCTTGGTTGCAGAACCTCGGACGGCACATAGCTGGCGTCGATCCTTGGACAGTCCAGGTAAGAGTGTCCGTCACATTTCGAGAACATTTCATTCCCTGAAGTTCCAACCAAAATTCTTCCACCCGTCATGTTGATTTCTGGTCAGGCACTTTGTGTCCATTTAATCCAGTTAACATCTTGAAGTTAGGTACTGTAGTAATGTCACTAGACGATGCACGAATTATGCACTTCACATTTTCAGTTTTTTGCTGAATATAGCTCACCTAAATGTTCGTAGTTATTAATCGAGGAAATCGTTCATCGCGTTTACATAGGTACGATGCATAATGAATGGCATTAACCGTTTCCTTCACATAGGTTTCTGCGTAGTTGCAGAGTTAGTAATGTTCGTTAATGTCCGTGAACAGAGGTTCACTACGCAATGTCTTTTTGGCACTCGTTTTGTTCAAATTTTTACATGATACATCAGTTAAAAAAAAAAAGTAATTATACATACACATGTCACATATTTTCTTAGTATAAACATAATACAGTTGCACATAAACATGTTTACATCATCTTTACATCGCTATAGGTTATTACATTGTGTCACATTTGATTACATGAATTGCAGATATTTACATCCTCTTTAGCGGTTTTGCTGGGATATTATCGATGTTTTTTGTGATGTCATCTGAAATTAAGATAGGTTAGACACAACATTCATTACATCAGTAGGCAAGACCAGGCGTTTTCACTACTCAATAAATATTCAAAATAGTAAGAGAGAGAAAATGTTCGATTCCTCGCGTTTTGTGCGTGTGTGTAGAGTGTCTGTGTGGCCTTGACTACTGATAGATGCTTTTCGTGTTGAGAGATGTGCGTCTAATCTATTTCTCAAAGTAAAAGATCGCTTCACAGATGAGGTCTGTCAGTTCGTCAGGTGTCATACCAAGTCAGTGGTACCTACAATAACAAATGTTCCGTGAAAAATTAATATGTCATTCACTGCTACGTAATCATAAATTTTACTTTAATATTCAGTCTTCTCGGTGGAGCCGCGGCGTTGAAAGAAAAGTTCTTCTGTCTTCAACTGCGACTCTGGAACGCTGAAATGAAAATTTCTATACTACTTATTATCTGTGTTGTAGCAACAGAGTTTTTCGAGTTGCTTAGCAATATTTTGATGGGTATGTCTTTGACATTATTCAGCATGAAATGCTCTAAGATCTCGGTGTGCGTATAGCCCAATAATTTTGTTAGTTCTACGATGTTGTAACAGATACGCACCAGGGTGCGGTATGTTAACAACTATATAAGGTCCTTCATATAGCAGACGCCACTTAGCGTTGCGTCGTTTGAGTGCAACAGATTTATGATGAGTACGAAGTAGTACAAGCATTCCTACCTCGAATTTTTGTTTTCTTTTTATTATGTTTCTGTGATGTTTGTTTCGTATCTGTGCGTGATGTGTCAGCGTAGTCAACTCTTCTTTTATTTTCTGTTCAGGTGTGATTTCCTTGTCTGACAACTTAGGTAATGGTTCTATCCACTGATCGTTCTGTTTGCAATTGAACATGATCTCGTTAGGTGTGTAATTTGTATCGTAAATATTTAAGTTATTGTGTACGTCTTCGAAAAGACTTAGGTAGGACACCCAATTAGTATGTTTTGATGAAATATAGGTCCTCATGAATCGATTTAATTCTCGGAAAAGTCTCTCAGTCGCGTTACATTGTGGACTAAACCTCGAAATAAATATACTTTTAATGTTATTCTCCTTCAAGAAATTTCTCCATTTGTACCCAGAATAGTATGCTGCATTATCTGATAGAATTGCTTTAGGTTTTCCCACGTGCGTCAGGTAATCACTTGAGAATCTTCGTATTATAGCACTTGCAGTGGCGGATTTTAAAGCATAAAGTTTAACATGTTTAGAAAATATATCGTAAAAAGCTAAGATATATTTGACGCCTCCAGAGCTTGCTGGATGCGGTCCACTGATGTCAGTACACAGAATTTCCAGGGGTTTACTAGGTAAAATAGAATGTAAATATGTTTTTGTGGATAAATTCTGAGGTTTTGATTTTTGACATATGACACATGTTTTCAGTTCCCTGTAAATTTTTCTTCTCATATTGCTAAAATAACAGTATGTACTGAGCTTCGCTAAACACTTTTTTGTCCCATAATGACCCCATACTAAGTGTGTGTGCCAAATTAAATTACGTTCAGACTCTTTGGGAATGCATACACACCAGTTAGTAGCATTTGGATGTCGGCGGTAAAATAGCACATCATTGTGTAACTTGTAATACTTAGTCAAAGGATGATTGTGTTTTTCTACCAGTAATGTTATTATTTTATACCAGTGAGGATCAGATTTTTGTAATTCAGCCATGTTTCTGCACATATCAATATAATATTGGTGATATTGCTTGTCTTGCATTAAGAGAATCCTGTAGTCATTTATATTTTCTAAGTCACTGTTGGTATCATTCATACCTTGTGGAAGTCTAGACAAAGTGTCTGCAATGGTGTTGTCCTTACCTCTTATGTACTTAATTTCAAAAGAGTAGTTCTGAAGTGTAACTGCCCATCGTGATAGTCTAGGATGTACAAGTTTACAAGTTAACAAAAATGTCAGGGCCTGGTGATCGGTGTAAATTACTGTATGTTTTCCAAATAAATAATAATTGAATTTCTTGAATGCCCATACTATGGAAAGTGTTTCTAACTCAGTAGTGGAGTATGTACGCTCACATTCAGTTAGAGTGCGACTCGCAAACCCAATAATTCTTATCTGTTCCTCCTCTTTATTCTTTACAACTTGAAATAAGCAACAGCCCAAGCCAGTACGTGAAGCGTCACAAGTCATACAAAAATCTAAATTGAAATCTGGATGGCTCAATATGTTAGCATTCACTAAAGCATGTTTAATTGTATTAAAGTCATTCTGGCACTGTTCCGACCAGATCCAAACTTGATTCTTTCTGAGTAGATTTAGCAGATGTTTACTGTTCAAAAGCGGTTGTGGCAAAAAACGTCTGAAAAATGAACATAGCCCAAGGAATGATTTTAACTGCTTTTTAGTTCGAGGGCTAGGAAAGTTTCTGATAGCATCTAATTTACTGGGATCCGGACGTATGCCCTGTGAATTAATGATATGTCCTAAATACTTTATCTCACTGCAACCAAACTTTGATTTTCTAAGATTGGCTGTGACTCCAGCTTGTGCAAATTTTTCTAAAATTCTTTGAAGTGTGTCAACGTGTTCATTCCAGGATTGTGTAGCTATCAGTATATCATCTACATAGTGTGTGACTGTCTCAACTAAATCGTCGCCAAGCACGGTATCCAGGGCTGTAATGAATACCCCAGAGCTGACATTCAGTCCGAAGGGTAGAACACAAAACTGATAGGTTCGCCCCCCGAACATAAATGCAGTATATTTCCGAGAATCAGGAGTGATACCCACCTGCCAAAACGAATTAGCGAGATCTATTGTGGAAAAATATTTTGCATCTAGAAATTTCTGTAAGTGCTCTTCTAAATTTTCAGGTTTTGTGTGAACCGGTAAAATTATTTCATTAATAGCTCGTGCGTCTAACACTAACCTAATGCTTCCATTTGATTTTTTGACAACAAGTAGAGGACTACAGTAAGGTGAGGTGGATGGTTCAATGACCTTCCAGTCTAACATTTGTTTTAATTCTTGCCACACAGCAGGTCGTTGAGATAACAGTACGTTATATGTCTTATGGTAGAAGATCTTGTGAGGCTTAACTTCAATCTTGTACACATACGTGTTGATAACACCTAATCGTTTGGTAAAAACTTGTAAATATTTGGATAACACTTCCTGTAGTTTTATACGTTCATGTACACTGAGAGCTGTAGCTTCACTTATCTTATGATCAAGCAATGTTTTCAAGTCCATTAGCTCTGCGTCAGATGAGTGTGTTTGCATGTCTTGAATGTCTTTGTCAAGTACTAACTGAACCTTGTACCCTGTACAGTGTTTGTCATGCTTTAGAGTTCTGTCCAAATCAATAATAATTACCCTGCTTTTATCATTTAAAATACATTTACCTTTGGAGAAGTCTATAATGCAGTCCTTCTCGCTCATAATATCTATTCCTAATATGCAATTAGTCACAAGGTTTTGTACAACCAGGAATGGCCATTGTACGGTTCCATTACCTATTTTAACGTTTACAAAAACTTGCTTCGTAACCCTACATGACTTATTACCTAGTGCAGTAGTTATTTTACAGTTTTGGGCAGGAAACTCAGGCACAGGTTCCAATTCACACATCTTTTTATAAAAATTAAAAGATAAAACGCTCACAGCTGCACCTGTATCTAGGATAATAGTAGTTGGAATCCCACCTACTACACCAGTAGTGGATGCTAAAACAATTTCATTTGTGTTTAAACGACATTGTGTACTGTCTTGTAAAAGTTCATCTGATATATTGTTATTGTGGTTGTATCTTATAAATAAAACAGGTAGTTTTTGTTTAGAATTACTCGGCATATCATTATTCTGTTGTTCAAGTGTGGTGTCAAATAACTGATTAACATTGAAGCCGCCCCCCAAGGATTCTTCAGCCACGACCTGGGGCAAAGTAGTGACTGTTTCTAGTTTGTTGGATTAGCATTTGTACTAGGTACTGACACAGATTGAGGTTGTGCATCAGGTGTCATTTCTATTATATTCACATTCGGATATTGCCTATTATGATCTCCAAACTTTTGCGGTTGTTGTTGCTGTTGCGCATTATAACTTACCTGTCGGTCGTAAGGTATGCTCCAATTTTGACCTGGTGGCTGTTGTGGTAAAGCAGAGTTTGAATGAAAGTACTGATCGTTACGAGTCCAACCTTGATGCTGTCTTGGCTCGTAGTTATTATTATTTCTATTTCTGTTTGTGTTTTTGTTATTACCTTTGTATCCGTTGTTACCGTTGTAGTTATTACCGCGGTGCCTTTTGTATGGATTGCCGCATGAAATGTTATTACTGTTGTAACTATTGTTTGTATTGGAATACGCGTGTTGATTTTGATTTCCGTACTGAGACGGCATGTGAGTTTGCTGTTTTTGTTGTACCGCGTATCCAACTGTGGGCGCGCCAGAATTGTGTTGGCAAGCCTGCATGTTTTGCATACCACTAGTGTAAACATTGTGGCTGCTGTTTTGCCGCGCGAAGCGCTGATCTTCAAGTAACATGTCAACCGAATCTAAAGCTGTTAAAAAATAATCTGAATCGTCATCCGGGATACGTAGGAGTTTTTCTTTAATGTTGAAAGGCAATTTGGCCTTCAACGCACGGAGTATATCTCGCGTTGCGACTGGTTCGTCTAAAAAGTGTCCCATGTTCAAGTATTTTTCAAAATATCTGCGTAAAATACCATTTTTACTGTTAAAAGTTTCAGGTTCTAAAATTTGTCTTCTGAGTCGCTCCTGAACGGATTGCGACCAGAATTTGTTCAGAAAAGCACGCTCAAACTCACTGTACGTGGTACATACGTCAGCTTGACTGTATGCCCAGACAGCTGCATCGCCTTGGATGTAACCGACAATATACACTCCTGGAAATTGAAATAAGAACACCGTGAATTCATTGTCCCAGGAAGGGGAAACTTTATTGACACATTCCTGGGGTCAGATACATCACATGATCACACTGACAGAACCACAGGCACATAGACACAGGCAACAGAGCATGCACAATGTCGGCACTAGTACAGTGTATATCCACCTTTCGCAGCAATGCAGGCTGCTATTCTCCCATGGAGACGATCGTAGAGATGCTGGATGTAGTCCTGTGGAACGGCTTGCCATGCCATTTCCACCTGACGCCTCAGTTGGACCAGCGTTCGTGCTGGACGTGCAGACCGCGTGAGACGACGCTTCATCCAGTCCCAAACATGCTCAATGGGGGACAGATCCGGAGATCTTGCTGGCCAGGGTAGTTGACTTACACCTTCTAGAGCACGTTGGGTGGCACGGGATACATGCGGACGTGCATTGTCCTGTTGGAACAGCAAGTTCCCTTGCCGGTCTAGGAATGGTAGAACGATGGGTTCGATGACGGTTTGGATGTGCCGTGCACTATTCAGTGTCCCCTCGACGATCACCAGTGGTGTACGGCCAGTGTAGGAGATCGCTCCCCACACCATGATACCGGGTGTTGGCCCTGTGTGCCTCGGTCGTATGCAGTCCTGATTGTGGCGCTCACCTGCACGGCGCCAAACACGCATACGACCATCATTGGCACCTAGGCAGAAGCGACTCTCATCGCTGAAGACGACACGTCTCCATTCGTCCCTCCATTCACGCCTGTCGCGACACCACTGGAGGCGGGCTGCACGATGTTGGGGCGTGAGCGGAAGACGGCCTAACGGTGTGCGGGACCGTAGCCCAGCTTCATGGAGACGGTTGCGAATGGTCCTCGCCGATACCCCAGGAGCAACAGTGTCCCTAATTTGCTGGGAAGTGGCGGTGCGGTCCCCTACGGCACTGCGTAGGATCCTACGGTCTTGGCGTGCATCCGTGCGTCGCTGCGGTCCGGTCCCAGGTCGACGGGCACGTGCACCTTGTAACCCCCCCCCCCTCACTTATCGACCTTAATGACAGTGAAAAATGAAACCGCGTGTACCTAATGGGAGTTTTGGAAAAGCAATCGTCACCGAAGTTAATCTATCGGTAAAGAGGGAGGAAAGGGTTACATCTAAATGAAAGGAAAAATGCAAATGAAACTGGTGGAAATTAATTTTGAAAAGGGGTAAAGTTAATAAAGAAAGTAAATGTGCGGCCGTTACGTTAACAATTAACTAGCGGTAATTAGATATTTGAGATTTGGGGGAAATCACGGTCGCCAGTCCTAAGGACAATTAATATAGTAACTGAAAAAGGAAGGCTATTACACATATAATTAGCACTAGAAGCGTGGCAACTGAAGGTTGACATGTGTAGTGTGAAAACTGAAAGTTTGTCAGAAGTAATAAATTTCGCTACACTCTGACTTAATTTAGCAAAAGAATTAATAAAACCGGAAAATCGAAAGTTAATTTAGTGACTGAAGTTAATAGTGAGCTTTCTTTCTGAAGCACATCGAAATCCAGTAAAATACGGTTAGTCTTGGACTACCTCAAAAATCATTTCAAAAGCAACTTGACTCTACGCAATTTAGAAACAAGAGATTTAACTTTGAACTTGAATTAAATGATTCTGAACTATTAACAATAGTAAAATTTAGTACGTACCAAGCTGAGCTGCAGTCACAGGTAACTAAAATACGGTAACAAAACTCGCACTCTTAATTTGTGCTTGTGCAATTTAAATATTGTAGCCAGCTGAACTTTGAAATTAAAGCAGTGAAATCGAATGATGCTGGCGTTTGAATTTCAACGACCCTCGGGCTCATTTCGGAAAAGGAAGGGACCCTGCTTGGCAATGCAATTGGGACAATGAGCAACAAAGGTTCATGCTAAGTTGCTGTAATTTTGCGAGGCAAATGGAACAATTTGAAAAGCTGAGGTCTGCCATACAGTTCTGAAACTTTACGTGCTTTTAGTCTTCCTTGTTGGTTGATTGAAGGTTTGAAGCCGTCGATCGAGGAGGTGGCGACAGTCACTCATTGTCAGCCGTCGCTGTTGCAGAAGCTGGATGTTGGCGCGCCTTCTTCTCGACACGGTCACCAGGCGAAACGGGCTCTTGATGTGCGCCAGCTAATGCTTCCCGTCCGCGACACCATGTCAGAAACTATCATCGCGAGTCGAGCGCAATTACATGCTGCCAAACCCCGAAAGCGCGGCAACTCGCGGGAGCGTCACACAACACCTGCTCCACTCGCTACTCCCGCCAGACCCCGACTGCCCTGCCCGCGCTCCACGCGGCAGAGTTAACACTCCCAAAGATCCTACACACTTTGATTCGTCACACGACCTATCGACGTAATCGTTCGATAGCAGTTTTCCCTAGGCAAGACCCAGCGTAAAAATACAAATAATATTTACGAAACAAACCAATTATACATCGACATGAGTGCATAAATATATATATACAAATAGTAAAACAACTACAATATACAAAGAGACAGAAACGTCATATCTTGAGGTAACAAAACAAGGAAAAAAATAATAGTACAATAGATGGAAATAGGAGGATATGCATTTCCGGCGTTACACGTGCCCCACATTGTCTGAGGATGTTCGCGTAACGTAAACAGACTCAGAAAATGTCCCAAAAAAGAAACAGCGGAAATGCATATTTCAAAACATCAAAAAAATTTAGCTTTCGTCTAATTAACCATAAACCAATTTGTAGACAATAATAATTGAGTGGAGAAACTCCTAATCTTATTCCACTCTGTCATCTTGCACAAAATAAAACAGGTTGATAACATATCAAAATTCATAGAAAACATAGAAAACGGTTTAGCTATTCCAAAATCATTAAAATTCGTAACACTATAAGAAATGGAATACTATTTGCAAAATTGATCAGAGTACATGGTCATAAAAAACAGGTATATCAAAATACGCAAACTAATAATTAATTACATAGAATACACATATTTATGTAACCTTTTCATAATTAATATTCTCGTCATGTCCAATTAACGCTAAACAAGAAAATAACAGATAAAATAAAACATAAATATTGACAGCAGAATCCTTTCACATCAGCTGTCCGGGAAGAAAAGCAACTCCACATTCCGTACTCGCGAGTACAAAGGATGCCGACAGCGGCACAAGAGCCAACAGCGGCACAAGAGCCGACAGCGGCTCGCCTCGCCAGTATTGTTGCGCCCGCGTGTGCGGCACGCTTGATCTCACTCGCCCTTATGACGGCGTTTCCAGAACGTCCGTTTCACTGAATTCTTTAGGAAAAACTCACTCCCGAGTAATCTCAAGGAGTCCCTTAATACTATCACAGTGGATAACTCAACACTGTCCATCATCACACGCATGTACTAGCCTGAAACTTAAAACAGCGTCTAAGTACATCGGCAATGACTAGTAAATCACATATTTATGAAATCTTACAGCTATTTACAAAATCATATTTACATTCCTTAATCTACTGTGACTCAGCTGAAAACTTAAACTAGCAGCTTGGATTTTTCAGTTGATTAGATCATGATTAAATTGATTAAAATTAAATTGATTAATCAAAATTAATTACTTATTAATTACAACTTCTTTAATGACCTTGGTCAGTCAAAAGCATGGCAATCTAGCAAATCGTTAAATCTTACACTCTATTTTACATACTGTATAAATTACCCATTGTGTGGTATTAATCGATCCTAGGTTGGTACAATTTCAAGTCTACAATATTCCGTAAGCATTTGTGTGAGGCATACCAATGACTTTATATGGTCCATTATAAACAAACTTAAATTTAGAGTTTTCATGGTCTATCTCGCTCGATTTCTCATGAGCTTTTACAAGTACTAAGTCTCCGATTGCAAACTTAGCAAAACGCGCTTTAGCGTCATGACGACGTATGCGAGCATCGGCTTTTAGCTTCATTACTTCTCGCAAACGATCTTTTTTCACACCAATACTAATGTTAATCCGTGGAGGGAATTTGATTATCTCTTCCAATTCACTTTCTACACTTTTGTCAATGCCGAAATTCCTCATGTTATGGCAGTTCAAACTCATTCCTACGTCAATGTCATCCGGCCAGTTAACAATGTGTATAGGCTGGTATTGCCTATGCACACCGTCTCCTGCCTCGTCAAAACCAACTACCATTGTTTTATCTAGTGACATACATGTCAAAGTTTTGCTTTCGCAGTTAATCACTGCACGGTACTTTAATAGCCAATCTAACCCGATAATTACTTCCGTAGTTAAGTCTGGCACGACGACAAACTCTTGTTCAAATCGTGCCCCACATATCTCGAAGTTGACAAAAATCTGTTTTGTGACCGGTTTACTGGCCTTCCCAGTAGCACCGATAATTTTCACTCCTGTTACTGGCATAACTACGATGCCAGGTCTGTCTTTCAGTAACTCAAATATTTTCCCAGATACAGCACTCAATTCTGCACCGGTGTCAATCAACACGTTTAGTTGTAGGTCGTGCATATTAACAGACACTACTATCTGTCTACACTTGTCCTCGACGGTTTCTTTATTTTCCCACAGTAAATCCTCGTCTATATCCAGGTCATTCCAGAAAAAACCATCCGGCTTTGATCCTAAATCCGGTTTATCTGGCGGCTTTTTCAGCCTCTGTTCACATACAGTTTTAATTTCAACACGTTTGTCCTGAGGCTTAGTCTCTAGCTTCGCCTCCAATACCGAAACCTTTTCCTGTAACTCGTCAACTAGTGAGTGTTGCTTTGCTATCAATTCACTAATTGTCACCTTCGTTGATTCCTCTTTAATCAGATTGATCTCATCTGCCAATCTACCTGGAGGAATGTGCCCAGTCGCATCTGAAATTACTTCCTCTGGATCTGCGCAACCCACACTGCTACCGTCTGACCGCATAACGTCAGCTCTAACCTCACACACGCTGAAATCTATGTGCTTTTCTACCAATTGTGTCCGGCTATCACTAAAATTTTCGTAATCTTTCCCCTTAATACTCTCGCAATGTTTAAACTGGAGGTTTGCGTCGGATGGGTCGGCTACTTCTACCACTATAACATTCGGTAAAGTCTGCCGGTTAGGGCCAGAACTTTCCGTTACTACTTCAACATCTAACTCCTGCGGGACGAAACACGACGAATCTTGCTCGTGCTCCCCATTAACATTAACTATTTCTGGTAAAGTCTGCCGGTTAGGGCCAGAACTTTCCATCACTTCACAAATACTATCTTCCTGTGGGACGAGACGCGGCAAATACTGCACGCGCTCCCCATAAACACTTCTCCCATACAGACCCCTATAATCTCTTAGTTCGTCGTATAAGCGACCGAACTGCCTTAACCAGACCTCATCCCTCTCTGCATCCCCTCGCTCGATGACGGACGTTTTATCCGACATCTGATCTTCTCTCAACAATTGCGAATCATTCTTAAACTCAATCTCCAGTTCCGCTGTGGGTATTACAGCTGGCACCTTATAATCGATTTCCGGAACACTACTTAAATTGTTCTCACTGACAGTGAATGTACCTTCTACTGCCGTGTATACAGCTGATCTACTACTTGTGGGCGCACTCCTTTCTCTTAACACTGGCACACTCTCCCGCCGTTGATTATTCCACACGGAATTTTCATACCGACGACACCTGGGTTTTCTCCTGCTATTGGGCCGCCAAAATTTCTCCACGCCCGGTCGGCCCCTCACCGGCGCGGCTAATGGTTTCCCTGTCTCGTCCCAGCAGATACGCTCCCCGGATGCTGCTGAGGCGGCTGATCACACCCTTTGGCGTTATTACTATTCTGTGAAGCCCGTATCACGTTAGTATGATACTGGTTTCCGTCATTCCTGTTATTATTTGCATTGTACCGATTGTTATTACGGTCCGAACCATTATTGTTATTGCTGCCATGGTTGCGGTATGCATTATTCCCATGGTTATCGTTGGTGTGGTTGCTGTGGTACCCGTTGTTGTTACCACGGCCTCTACCACTGTCGCGATTATTGCGCCAATTGTCCTCGTCCTCCACTCTTTCCAGGAAATCATTTATTGTCCTGTAATTGATTCCCACGTTGCGTTTTGTATCATCTGGAAGCTTTTTGTAGAGTTCCCAGACTATTTCGGATTCCGTGCGGCGATCACGCAAATATTCCAACTTGCGGATCCAGCCCTCACAAAACTCCCTCATCGAACCGCGCGAATTCGCATCGAAAGGCCTCGATACGACAAATTCGCGCCAGACACTTTGCTGTTTTTGCTCTGACCAGTATTCAGCCAGAAACAAATTTTTAAATTCGTCAAAAGTCAGGTTCGTAATGTTGAGATTTAGGCCCCAACGCTTGGCATCACCAGCCAACACATCAATAACCGCATTAATTTTTCTCTCATTAGTCCATGATCTGGGTAAAACTCTTTCACAATTTTTAATGAAATCCGTCGGGTGTATACCGCCTTTTTTCAAGGGGTCGAACCGTTCCTCTTTCGTCAACAACTCCGAACTATGTGCACAGATTGGCACTGAGCTCTGTTTTTCGTCAAGTTTCCTTTCTAATTCCGACACCCTCGTAATCACTTGGCAAGTGGTTGTCGCAAGCGTTTCCACTTCCCTCTTTTTCTCTTCGCAGGTGTTAGCCTGCTTCGTCACTTTGGTATCTACTTCGGATACTAAAGCCTTTAAAGTTTCCACCTTCTGTTGATCCTCTTTTCTCACTAATTGAATTTGTTCCGTCACCTTATTCTCGATGATCGGAGCAACTGCGTCTCCTACACTTTTCTCGATTCTGCTAATTTCGGAATCAAAACGAGTATTTATGCTCGCAATTTCCGCCTGAACGCCTACCATTTCCTGTTTAAGATTACCGATTTCGGTATTAATCACGACAATATCGTCTTTGATTTTATCAACTTTTGCGTTAACAACTTCAACATTGTTGTTAACAACATTAATAGCTTTGTTCTGATTGTCTAGCATTCGTTCAATTTTTTTAGACTGAGCTACTTGCTTGGCAGCCTGAGCTGCTTGCTTGGCAGCCTGAGCTTCTTGCTTGGCAGACAGAGCTTTAATTTCTGCCGATTGACTCTTGATTTCGTTAATCAAAACATTCAATAAATCAGTTAAATTCCCGGAAACTACCGGTTTTACTTCCGCAGCGGCTTCCTCTTTAATTGTCCCCCCGTATTCGTCATCAAGGGATTCAGATTTGATTTTCACTTCCGATTCCGAAACAATTTCTAAAGTTTGGAATTCCATTTCTGCTCTTTGTTGCGTTTCGGCGGTCGCGTCTTTCATGCTAGCCGCCTGCCCCTGAACAATGGGTACCGTGGTGCGCGTTTCCCACTGTTCGACCGATTGTTCCGTATCCAAGTCTACCAAATTTTGGTAATTGTTGCCTTCACTCATTTTAATAATTTTCAATATAAATGCAAAATTTCAACTCTAATTAGGATTCCTCACACGAATATTCTCGCTGACGTATCGACCATTTCGTAACCAGTATTTTGTTACGAGATTTGCACAATGCAAAATTCGTGTCCAGAACAACCTCAAATTTGAAGATTGTCCTGTCACGGTCGCCACGTGTAACCTCCCCCCTCACTTATCGACCTTAATGACAGTGAAAAATGAAACCGCGTGTACCTAATGGGAGTTTTGGAAAAGCAATCGTCACCGAAGTTAATCTATCGGTAAAGAGGGAGGAAAGGGTTACATCTAAATGAAAGGAAAAATGCAAATGAAACTGGTGGAAATTAATTTTGAAAAGGGGTAAAGTTAATAAAGAAAGTAAATGTGCGGCCGTTACGTTAACAATTAACTAGCGGTAATTAGATATTTGAGATTTGGGGGAAATCACGGTCGCCAGTCCTAAGGACAATTAATATAGTAACTGAAAAAGGAAGGCTATTACACATATAATTAGCACTAGAAGCGTGGCAACTGAAGGTTGACATGTGTAGTGTGAAAACTGAAAGTTTGTCAGAAGTAATAAATTTCGCTACACTCTGACTTAATTTAGCAAAAGAATTAATAAAACCGGAAAATCGAAAGTTAATTTAGTGACTGAAGTTAATAGTGAGCTTTCTTTCTGAAGCACATCGAAATCCAGTAAAATACGGTTAGTCTTGGACTACCTCAAAAATCATTTCAAAAGCAACTTGACTCTACGCAATTTAGAAACAAGAGATTTAACTTTGAACTTGAATTAAATGATTCTGAACTATTAACAATAGTAAAATTTAGTACGTACCAAGCTGAGCTGCAGTCACAGGTAACTAAAATACGGTAACAAAACTCGCACTCTTAATTTGTGCTTGTGCAATTTAAATATTGTAGCCAGCTGAACTTTGAAATTAAAGCAGTGAAATCGAATGATGCTGGCGTTTGAATTTCAACGACCCTCGGGCTCATTTCGGAAAAGGAAGGGACCCTGCTTGGCAATGCAATTGGGACAATGAGCAACAAAGGTTCATGCTAAGTTGCTGTAATTTTGCGAGGCAAATGGAACAATTTGAAAAGCTGAGGTCTGCCATACAGTTCTGAAACTTTACGTGCTTTTAGTCTTCCTTGTTGGTTGATTGAAGGTTTGAAGCCGTCGATCGAGGAGGTGGCGACAGTCACTCATTGTCAGCCGTCGCTGTTGCAGAAGCTGGATGTTGGCGCGCCTTCTTCTCGACACGGTCACCAGGCGAAACGGGCTCTTGATGTGCACCAGCTAATGCTTCCCGTCCGCGACACCATGTCAGAAACTATCATCGCGAGTCGAGCGCAATTACATGCTGCCAAACCCCGAAAGCGCGGCAACTCGCGGGAGCGTCACACAACACCTGCTCCACTCGCTACTCCCGCCAGACCCCGACTGCCCTGCCCGCGCTCCACGCGGCAGAGTTAACACTCCCAAAGATCCTACACACTTTGATTCGTCACACGACCTATCGACGTAATCGTTCGATAGCAGTTTTCCCTAGGCAAGACCCAGCGTAAAAATACAAATAATATTTACGAAACAAACCAATTATACATCGACATGAGTGCATAAATATATATATACAAATAGTAAAACAACTACAATATACAAAGAGACAGAAACGTCATATCTTGAGGTAACAAAACAAGGAAAAAAATAATAGTACAATAGATGGAAATAGGAGGATATGCATTTCCGGCGTTACAACCTTCCGCCGACCACTGGCGACAACATCGATGTACTGTGGAGACCTCACGCCCCACGTGTTGAGCAATTCGGTGGTACGTCCACCCGGCCTCCCGCATGCCCACTATACGCCCTCGCTCAAAGTCCGTCAACTGCACATACGGTTCACGTCCACGCTGTCGCGGCATGCTACCAGTGTTGAAGACTGCGATGGAGCTCCGTATGCCACGGCAAACTGGCTGACACTGACGGCGGCGGTGCACAAATGCTGCGCAGCTAGCGCCATTCGACGGCCAACACCGCGGTTCCTGGTGTGTCCGCTGTGCCGTGCGTGTGATCATTGCTTGTACAGCCCTCTCGCAGTGTCCGGAGCAAGTATGGTGGGTCTGACACACCGGTGTCAATGTGTTCTTTTTTCCATTTCCAGGAGTGTATGAAATCTTTTTCCGGTCACTCCAAGTGGGTGGAAATGCGTTACTAAAAGATTTGAGAAAAATCACCGGATGAATGGTTCGTTTTTCTGGGATAAAAATCTGAAATTGCCTGTGTTTCATTAAGCTTTCGTCTTCCTTTGCATTATGATATGGATTTGTCCCACTGTAATTACTGCTATGTCCAGCTGGCGAGTAATTACGGTAATGTTGCTGTGGTTTACCATGATAATAGCTTGTGTTTGTGTTTGCACATCGTGGTATGTGTTGTAGTCGTGGTGTGTTTTGTTCTTGTGTGTTTGTCGTGTGCGGTATGTGTGTGTCATACTCGAATGTATATTGGTTCCTGAACTGTGCATTTTGACTGATATTTTCGTTACATTCAGACTGTGGTCGATCGGTGAATTGTGTCATGGGTGCAGTGACGGATTGTACTGCGTCACTGATCAGCTGTTTGTTATTAGTAATGTACTGCGCTACGGAGTCGTGCACCATTGTTGGTAAATTTTCACGTAAGCATCTATCAAAATGTTTGTCTTTGTTGACTACCCAATCATGAAATTCTTTATTAATATTTTGAAAATGAGCTGTGGCATCAGATTGTAAGATGTCAGTCAGGTGTTGTTCAACATTGTCAAATTTATTCTGTACGTCAGTAATTCGTTTTTCAAGGTTGTCATGTACTGAAGGATATGTTTGAATTTGTTCAGTAAGAACTTCACACGTGACATTAAGGTTTTTTACTTGTGTCTGTAAAAGTGCTACGTCAGTTGTATTTTTTTCTTGTCTCGTATTAAGCTGGGAAAATTTAGCACTGAGTTCAGTCATCTGTTTGGTCAGTGTGGCGTTTATAAGTTCCACACGCTTACATAAAGTGTCATTACCTGTCTTGAGTGCTATGAGATCAGATTTGATTCCGTCATTTTGTGTCTTTAACTGTTCATTTTGCGTCTGTAAGGTTGCCATGTTTTCGGCGTTTTGTTTCATTAGCATTTGTAACATGTCGGCAATGTTTACCGTTTGCAAGGTCTCTGCCCCCGCCGCGTCATTAGACGTGACGTCATGCATTAACATGGGCTCTGATTGAGACTTTGAAATTTTTGTGGTGGAAGGCCTATTGTCAAAATTTTCGTCAACACTTGCCTCAATGTTTGATGAATCGTCACTACCGGTTGCTGTCGTAAAGTCATTTTCTAACATTTGTCTCTCGTCCGAGTCGGATTGCGTCTGAATAGTACGTCTTTGCTGTTCCATTTTTGCGTATTGTTTTCTAGTTATTACCATGCCACACGTGATATATGTTTCAAGAAAATATTTGACACTGATTTTAAAATAAAATGCAGTTGAGCATGAATCGGTCGTAGCAACAATGGCTGTCTGTTAATTTAAAAATATAAACTGAATTTGAGATTGTTGGTAATGGCTGCTGGCCATGTTACATGATATCGTACAGAAGTCGGCCATATTGTACACTCGTGTATTGGTATTGTTGCATACGTTATTGTTTAAGGAAAAATACTGAGAATGGAATTTATCACTGAAACTGTTATGCGGAAATGAAACACTACAGAATTTTACTGAAAAGCTAATACACTGAATTATACGTCTGGTTAAGCCTGCTAATGCAAAGATGCTGCGTCTTACCTTATTTTGCTGGAAGCTTCTTTGCGTCTTCCCGCAAAATTTTATAATTGGCAAATATCTTCTGATTTTTGTTATTTCTCATATAGTCAAGTCCAGGTCCAGAAAGTTGATTTTTCACATGAAACAAAGAGAACAATGTAACAAATGACAAAATAACAAGTCCGACACGCAGTCGCCAATATAAAATAAATAAAATAAAATAAATAAAATAAAATATTAATTATTTTGTCTGTATGATTGTCTCTCCTATGAGTCGTCAGGTTTTAATTATTCAGTATCAGACGCTTGACAATGGCTTTTTCGTAAAGGCAATGTTACTCGTAGTTGACCGTGAAATAAAACTGAAATAATCGGACTTCGTAATTAAATCGTTTCCAAAGACTGCTGCGGTAGGTGCGGACTCATAATCTAAATCTCAATATTACAATAATTTGCCAGCCATGCCAAAACGTCGTACAGAGGTGATTGTCTACTAAACAAAAAATTACACAGTTAGTTAAATCAGATATATTCAATGAATAAGCCTACAGTTCATAATCCTACTTACTTTTATAAATATAAATTCTTTTCAGAATCGAGTGCCTAGTATGGTTGCAACTCGCAGTAATTTTCTATAACATGAAATATGGCGGTGTGCCAGACAATAAACTAAAATACGTGCTTCTCGCACCACTTCAACCAGAGCTCTCCTTTCTTAATCAAACATACGAGTAACGTAATTGTGCTTTTGTTTTATCAGCGACACAGCGCTGCAGTTGTATGCCATAGGCTTTATTTATTTGTCACTGATTATTTATTTAATTAATATCTCGCGTTTCCGAGGAAACTCACGCTCGGCATGCAAATGTGCCTTTATACAGTTCTATGACTGTTGAGTTTGGTACTCTTCTGGTTGTTTGTTCGAGGTTCACGTCTGGTGCCATATCAGTCTTCTGATTACGGAGGCCGCTTCTGTCTCTGGACAGGAAAGTTGTGTGTGCAGTCCTATAATACTACTGAATGTTTCTTTATTTAACTCTCGAAACTAAGTGATATTTATGTGGGTTCATTTCATGTCCCACGTCTTGCGTGAACTACAACTGGAGCGCACAATTTCATCTACTGTCTTAATGGGTGTTTATATTACCAAGTTTGACTGTGTATTTTTTATTGTTTGCAATGGCGGGGCATCTTAATGTTAATTATGAGATCTCTTTCACTATAGACTTTATTTTGCGTTTGTTATTACTATGTTAGACGTGGCTGTAATGTTATTTAGAAGGTTACGTTCTGTCTGCTGCTAGTCCGGGGTTCGATAGCCAAGCGAACGGGTTGGTTGGGGCTTAGTGCTCTGCTCCGCATGGCGGTTACTTGTTTATCCCTCGCTCACGTGCCGCGAGTGTGGTATAATTTGTGGTTGACAGTCGACTTTAATGGAGATTTAAAATAATGAAGGTTCTCACTGACTATTTGTACCATTCCGGACGCAATATGTAAAACCAGTTTTGTCTGATTATTTCTTTTGCGCGCCATGCGCACCTCTGTTATCTGCCGGTACAGTAATGTCCTTATATGGTGCATTTATACCGCAACATACTTCTATTTTGGATTGTACATCTTAGTTTCATCCGAGAAAGAATTATTACTTGTTTTATTGTACTGCTACAGTTTATACTATTGTATTTCTTCTCTTTGATATTAATCAGTCTGGTACAGTTTTATGATTGTAAAGTATTCTGTTTCTTAGTAGGCAATGCAACTGGAAATGTTTTTCCAATAGATGTTTAATAAATCTAAATTAGTGTGTTCTGTTAAAATAAAGAGAACGTTCACGAAACGAATGATGTTCAGCCTTCCTTTGGCCCTGTCCTTCCTACCAGAGACAACCTTACGCAGCTACTGCGTACTACACATCTTCCTCTCACTGACAACGCAAGGCCTCAAACAAGTCTCCGCACCCGAGAGGAGCTCACAAAGTTCATGGGACTGTTCTTGCACATCCACCCTACAATCCGAATCTCGCTCCTTCCATCTTACATTGCCAAATCAAAGGTGCCCTCTCCAGGAAGCAAAACTTGGATGATGGGAACGTTATAGATGTGGCAAGACGTTGGCTGCGACATCGACCAGTAGAGGATACAGGCCATTCCATTGAAGTTGTGTAACGCCACGGCGCATTGAACGGAGACTATGCTAAAAAGTGGCGTTTTGCAGCCACACAAGTGGGGAATAATATGGTGCGTTAGGGTCCTGAATAAAACCAACCTGCTTTGAGAAGAAATGTGTTGCATTACATATTGAACGCCCTCTTATAACAGCGGTGGTGCTTTTATTAACATTCACGTTATATTCGTTTGAACTTACTTAAGATATTCACGTCTTAGTCTCCCGCTATCATTACTCCCCCACCAATTACCAACTATTTAGTGTTTGATGCACCGTGATGTGTCCTTTTCAACCTATACCTTACCTTAGAGAATTTGTATGTCTCTTCCTCAAACCAATTTAGTACCTCTTCACTAGACGCTCACAAGGGGACCGTCAGAAGTGTAAATAACGGATTTTGATGGGTCTCGGATACGCTGCAGAGCGACATGCCCTGCGTATAAGGCTGTCCGCTTTTTTAGCTACGGGCGTTGATTTTCGAGAATATTGATTTTGAAGTTCACTGCGCGCTGTAATACGTGTGACGTTAGATGCTGTGTACCATCGCTCGTGCGCCGACTACAACACCACGTTCAAACTCACTTAAATCTTGATAACCTGTCAGTGTAGTAGCAGTAATCGATGTGACAACTGCGTCAGACACTTGTTATTTTATACAGGCGTTGCCGACCGCAGCACCGTATTCTGCCTGTTTACATATCTCTGTATTTGAATACGCAGTCAGAAGACTGGGGACATAAGGCACACTGTCGAAACCGCATAATAGAACATTATAATCTTTGCTTTGGTGGTTGGGCTAAAGAGACACACGCAGGTGCTCCTTAGAAATAAAGTTGACAGCGAAAGACCCACTGGAAGATGATTTGAAGATCGACAACAGCGCACACACATTCGTTACAGTACAGACATTCATTTTACAATGGGCGCTGTGTAAACAACGAAATAGTTGCCAGTGATTCGTTTGTAAAGCCAGTCCATGGACACTGAAAGGAAAGATAGATGTTTATTGCTTCCTTACTGTCCGATCCTTTTCTTTAAATGCCCGTGTGGAAGTACTGTTTGTTCAGTGAAGAACATATCATGCCAGCTGTTTGTGTTGTGAAGCATTCTACTACATGTGTGTTTTATTCCTTTGTAATTTCAGAGAAACGAGAGAGTTCGTTATTTGCTTGCAGATTGAACCTAATGTTTGTTTGTTCCATGGCAGAGTGATACGTTCCAAGTAATGAGTCTGCGGTTTCGAACTGAAAAGCGGTTGGCAAATAGACGACAATTAACACCAAAATTCTAATTGGTGCCATGTGCATCTACGGATAATCCTAGAGATTTAGGTGCGAAATTTCTGGTTTATTTAAACTTTTATTATAATCGCTTTGATAAAATGAGATATGATTGTGTTGCTTACTGACTTTCTATACAATCGTAGAAGTTGCTTGTAACTAAAACCTCTGATTGTTTAATATGTTTCGTCCCCAATGGTAATTGTTACTTTCGAAGTGTTACCCAATGTGACCCTAAAACATCTTACTTCCTCGTCTCACACTGGTATCTTCAAAAAAATGTTCAAATGTGTGTAAATTCCTAAGGGACCAAACTGCTTAGGTCATCTGTCCCTAGATTTACACACTACTTAAACCCTTTCACTGCTCCAGATGTAAATATATGCTAATCGTTTCAGTGCTCCAGACGTATACATACTATTTGCCATAAAAAATACAGAAGTTCCCTGCTACAGTCGTATAATTACGTATAACGCTGACAATCGAGCCAGCGAGTCGGAGGTAATTGTTGCGCAAGTATGCAGTTTAATTGTTGGAATACTAGGAAATACCTGAACGACTATTGAATGCTGAATTCTCTTTCTGCTGAGTTCATTCTTATCACTATATTACCTAGTTTGCGTGGGGCCGTTTCCACGTTACCGAATAAAATGACGCGACGTTACCGTCCGTTTACGGACGATGAGCTGCTGAGTATTCTAGACCAAAGTGACGACAAGGACCTCATCATGCCCAATCCAGCTGATTATGGGTGGACAGATAATGAAGACGACGAGCTGGCGGATATATCTGTCTCCACTATAACCAGTAAATGCAGATCCACATTTTGATGTTATTGTCGATTCTTTCTTCTATTCCGAAGAAGAACCTGAGCATATGCCTGAAAAATCTCCTAAGTGACACAAAACAGTTGATTTTAGATAGAAAGACTCTGATTTGGTCCCTAAAGTGTATAATTTCGATAACAGTGGTTCCGGTTGCAAAATCGTCAATTTAGATGATTTATGTACTGTATACGACTGCTTGCAATTTTTTTTAGCCAAGAAATTGTGAGCTACATAGCTAAGCAATGTAATTTATATTATGAACACCTTTGCAATGATGCCAGTGAAATTTTCTGATGGCTCAAGTGAGAAAAAATGAAATAAACAGTTATTGGACCATTGATCAGTTACTGTCTACTACAACGTTTGTGCAAATCATGCCGAGAGATTGATATCTTCTGTTACTTACAATGTTACATTTTGCTGATAACAGTAAGGACCGTGGAGATGACAAAATCTGGAAATTACGTCGAATTATGGATCACTTAAGAAAAGTATTTCCAGGTGCTTTCTATCCTTTTAAAAATTTGTGCATTGACGAAAGTTTAGTTCTCTTCAAAGGTCGTGTCTTCTTCAAGCAGAACATTCCTTCCAAACGCCACAGATTTGGTGTAAACTTTTTTGTGTTATGTGACTGTGTAACTGGTTACATTCCTCACTTTACTATTTATGTGGGTGCAGCAACACACGTAAAAAAAGAAATTGACTTTGGTGTAGATGTTGGAATACGTGGAAGCATTGTTCACACTTCACTTGAACGTTACCTTGGTAAAGGTCGCACATTATATGTTGACAACTGGTACACTAACCCAACGTTATCTTCTCATTTGCATGACAGTGTGACCAATGCCTGTCGAACTGTGAGAACAAACCGCAAAGGCATGCCTGCTTTATCAAAAAAACTTAGAAAAGGCGAGATCGAGTTTATGTCAACAGATAAACTTCTTTCTCTGAAGTGGCA
This sequence comes from Schistocerca americana, assembly GCF_021461395.2. Classification (NCBI taxonomy): domain Eukaryota; kingdom Metazoa; phylum Arthropoda; class Insecta; order Orthoptera; family Acrididae; genus Schistocerca; species Schistocerca americana. Next base: position 825,709,850 of record NC_060119.1, read on the forward strand.
GGACCAGCGGGAAGTGAGGATGCTTTCAACTCTTCATACAAGCGAAATTACAGCGACTGTCTAACATTCTGCGTGGTGTCTGTTTGTTCTATATCGTGTCTCCCTATCACTTTCGCGCAACGACGCTCTGAGCGTGTTTTTTTAGGGAATTGACTAGTTTGAACCTGGGACCTGTTGCTGGTAAGGAGACGCCAGACCACACATGGCATGTAGAGTTCAAAAGAGTTCTGTAAGACTAGCGATGATATAACCAAATACTTAATGATTTCAGCGTCAGCTCCACAGCACTCCCTGTAAAAGAATCTTAACCCTAACTAAATTTAGTGGAAGGGGTTCAAGGCTTTCCTATTTTTAGTTAGCTGGTAAAATAACGTCGAAAAAGCAGTTAAGTTTACCATTGGAAATTTTATTCTACTCACAAAATATTGTTTATAAATTGCACTATTGATAAAAGGAAATGTTTTAATACAGGATGGTAAAAACCAACTGCGTTCAAAAAAAATGTGAACGAATATTCTCTGAATGAGTTTCCAGTTTCTACAATGGATCGAAGGATGACCTATGCTACATCACATCTATAATCTAGGTTTAAATTATGTTTCACAAAAGAGAAAACTATCAAAATGGTCTACAGTGGCCCTCAATTATCTTCAATTGCTTATCTAACTTGTCGTAAATTACAGTGGCTGATGTGGCTTCTCAATAACTATATAACAGAAAAATCATCGCGTTTCAGATTTTTACTTCAAGTGGCGAATGTGAACACCATGAGCTTTAATTGACGACCGACACTAGTATTACGCAAAAAGGCGATGTAACAGATGAGACTTCTGCAGTTCTGAGTGAAGCTTTATGCACTGTTATGCGGCATCACGTGCGTTCATTACCTTGTCGGTGTTCGTCAGGGGGCGGCGGGCAGCACAGCTCCACTCACCTCGCCGTCTCAGAAGCAACTCTCCCCTAACTTCTCCTTACTACAATTTACCGAAGTTGGTTTAAACTATCTGGCTGTGTTTTCATCTGACCAATCAGTTTCTCAATGTTAACCTTAAGCTCCGCCTACGAAAATTCTGTCTATCCAATGAGAAACGTTATACTTTTCGTGGTGGGGCAATGTTTTTAAAGTTTGCAACGTAACAGAGACGCGAAAAAGTCTCACACTAAAACTTGCAGCTAGTGTGGTCCTTTTAGTGTTATCGTAAGATCTATACTGTTCTACTGGAGGGATCTATTTCTTAACATGGGCTGGGGGGTGGTCCTGTCTTAACAGAGACGTGAAAAAGTCTCACGCTAAAACTTGCAGCTGGGGTGGTCCTAGGGGTTAGCTGGCAACATGGGTGTCCGTCCCTTATCGTAGGGCCTTCCAGCTTAACAGGGTTCTGCTCTCAGCTTCTGTTCTCGTTTCTCCCCTCAGAACTGCGTCTGTCTCATGGTGGGAAGGTATGACATGCATTTAGGCATTCTTGTGTTAGTCTGTGGTATTCCATTTGCTCACTCGTTGCTCGTATTACTTTGGTTAATTTAATGTCTCGATTTATTTGGAACTATGTGACATACTACTGGATTTGCTTATCATGTCAGTGTTTTCATGGAAGGTGTTGGATTTGCCTGACACCTTACATATCACCACCCTTCGAACTTAATTTTTGCACTGAAGTTAGGCAATGATTGAATCTTTGTCTAAGTCAGTCCAATATTATTCCGTTAACTAAATTTTGTTCCCTACTCTTTAGCCACGTTATTCTGTTCTATGCTAGTTTGTATTACTAATTTATGTTTTTATTCTTCCACATCATTATAGAAATATGTTTATATTGACATGGGAAGAATATTTTTATTCTATTATAATCATTATTTTTTAAATATTTTCTTTCTTTATTTAGTTGTGAAGTTTGTTTTTTAAGAAGTTTGTTATCGAAAGTGAGGAGTCTTTCACATCGATTTTCTTAGAAATATTGTTTTTATTAATGTAGTAATTAAGTAAAATCTATTCCTGACATATTTTCTAAATATTGTGTACAAGAAAAATGTTTTTGTTTCTAGACACTCATTTCAACCTTGTTACACTAACAAATAAGAATTATTTCCAAGAATTGCTTTGACAAAGAAATATATCTGCACAAGTATTGAGATATTATCCTAACAAATGGTACAAATGTTAGAAAAAAGGGAAAACATCCAACAAGATAATTTTTTTATTCTTTTATTTTTATGAGGAGAAAATAAGTGGCATATAGTTTTAGTGTTTATTATGACTTACTTTTGTTCTTTATATACCGTCCATTTCAGAACTAATGTCTTATTTTTATCTATAGTCTATTTTTTTACTTAAGTCCATAGTCAATGACTGTTATTTTGTAGTTTATTAACTGTCAGGTGTGCTTAACTTATTTAGTTTTCCACACGTTTCTTTGGCACAATTCCTACATTACATAATTTGATTTCACACATTCACACAATCTGATGAATGTTTAAGCATGAGGTTGGCGAATGTTTTTACACGAAGGTGATGGAATTGAGCGAGATGGATGTGGGCAAGTATTTGATGTAGAGCTTCGTTTGTTGTTCCTTGGCTTTGCAAGTGTGTGTTGCTGTTGTGGAGGTCCCATAATGGAATGGAGCTGTGAGTGCAGAATCTCATGGTTTACTGGCTTTGTATGCGTGGAAGTCATCGTTATGTGTCGCTGAAAGCGGTCGTTTTTCGTTGCAATACTTTGCAGACGACTAGTTTACAATAGGATAGGGATTTGGGAAGGTATGTCGTCTATTCTTCACCAATCTTCTTTCTTGGTCTCGGTCTTGCAAATCTTCAACTTCTTTTCTTCCTGCTCTTTTTCTGCTTCTTACTTGCTTCTTGGTTCTTCTCTGGGCAGGATATGGAAATATTTATTGATAACTAGTCACTTTGAAGTTCTCCTCTTAGTAACAGTTTGATAAATCGTTTGGGCGTGTCATTTTTACTTTGTGGAAGTTTTCTTCAGTTTCGTGCATCAGCATGCTGTTTAATAGCAATAGTGTGACTTTTACACAATTTTTCTTTTTTTTTTTGCCACTGGTGGCTTGCCCAAGCCGTCCTCTCGTCGGGCCGTTTTTTTGCTCGCTCCACTGAGTTGGGGGCGTCCCGGGGTTTACGAGTGGTGAAAGTCCGGTGTTTGTTTGTCAGTCCCTGCACCGGTCCCTTCTGGCATTCAGTGTCCTGTCGTGTCTCTGCAGGGTTCTGCCACTGTGTGGTTCCGTGTTTTGTCCCAGCAGGGTTCCACCTAGCAGGCAGATTTATTGCCCACTTCCGATACAAGAGCGCTCTGTTGGTCTCGCTGTCCTTTCCCTTCTCTCGACGCTTCTGCCCTGTAGGAATCGTGTCTTGCTAATTATGTCCTTTTCTTTCTTGATACTTCTCACGTTACAACTTGTGGGTCATTGCATCTGGCCTTTGCTGGAGTTTCTACAATGGTTCTTACAAAAATTTTACTTATATTCATCTAACATATGTCTAGTAACTACATTCTTTTACGCCTTTTTAAAAAGCTTTACAAATTTTGGCACCCTTTCCATGTAACAATTTTTAATGAAATAAAAAAGTATTTATTTATTTATTTATTATCTAAATAAATGAAAGTGAATAAATTTGAAAATGGGAAGAAGAAATGTAGCTTTAAATATTTTTGTTATTTGCTCTTTAAGTACGAACTTTGTTGTAGAACCCCTTATTTACGTATGGTAATAAAAATTAATTTAGACAGAATTAAGCACATTTACAATTACGTGAGCCTTAGCAACCCTCTCATGCTGATAAATTCATATCAAATGATTAAGAACATTTAGTTGAAAATTGTATAAATTAAATTTTTTATGTATTTCGGCCTTGGCACACATTTTCTAAATGCGGTGGTTTTTTAAATAGTTACTGAATTCCTTCCCGGCATTAGCTGTGGAACACAAGACTGTCTCTGTTAACATAAAATGGTTAAATATTGCCAAGCCGACCTGAACGTTTAATTATCATTGACAAAACACATTTCACTATATGTTTAAGTTATTTGCTTTAGAAATTGAAAGAACCAACAGATTAACAACTTCAGCGTTAATTATCTGCCTATGAATGCACAAATGTAAAACCGGTAATAAATTCCATCAGCCTCAGGATCGCTGTAAAAGAAAAATATTTCGTAATTCACTGCTAAATTTACCTGCTCCCGATTTACGGGTTTGGTTAAATTTTTTAGCGGAACAATTTTTTAAACGTGCCGCCGCTGCAAATCGTTCGGTTGCGGCACAGCCCAGCAACACCAACGATAATCGCTAAAAATGCTGAAAATTCTTTAAAGAAATATTATAGATGACATGGGCAAGCTAATTTAAATTAGTAATACACAATTTTGATAAATTATAATGTATTCAGACCACCAAAATAATTAATCTTACATTACTTTGTAATTTCTCCTCTAATGGCGGCTAAAGATAGATATAGACAAAAGAAGTCTACTCATTCATAAAATGCTACATCACAGGTTCCCCTCTCTCTCAGCTCTCGAGGAAGACGCCAAAGAATGCACATTATGTCTTCCTATTTATACTATTGCTCATTGTGAATGTCTCTTTGTAATCTTACAACATTATTTTCCTCTGTGGCTGTATTTTACATTTTTTTATCAGAGATATTAACATATTTCGTAATTACGTTATGAGTATAGAAATATTACGATCATAAATACATCGAGAATATTATTACAGAAAATATTACAATAATAACAAATGTCCTTTATACAAAATTAAATAATATTTTTTTGCTAAACAGTTACAGTACATACAAATTGCTTCATAGTGGCGTCCATAGTACAATTAAATGTCATTTCATTTTATTAATAGTGTGTGTGCTGCCAGGGAACGTTACATTGCCCCCTGGCAGCATTTGGCAAAGAGTTTCTATACTTTGACACAATGGTGCCAGTAACGTTCTTTACAATTCTGTTTTTTTATGGAATGGCTCTTTTAATTAGTCCCAGGGTTATATATGTTCATGGCTCCCCCATTTGGGCGAAGGCAGACAGGAAACCTGGGCAAAACTGTGCCGGGGCCCAACCATCCCAGTTGGTTCATGATTAATCTTGTCTCTTTAACAGCCATTCTTTTGAAATGATTTAGCAGTTTGTCATCAACGATAACATAATATCACAGCCACATACAGTTCAACGAAAGTTTGTTGTGTGTGTTTAGCAACTCGTAATGATCATTTTTGCGATATACTGTAAGGTCACTTGTCCTAGGATATATCACTTAGTTTTTTGAAATCATTTAGTACAACGTCACTTTTCATAATGTTCTCTCTACCTACGTGGTAGAAATCCATCTCCTACACTTGTTAGTGTTCATTTTCTCTCGTCAATTTACGGGTATACATAATAAGTGTTCAATGTTTGTCAAAAATCGAGTTCATTGACATGTTATGCAGTTTGTGTAAATATTTTGGAAAATGTCAATAATGCTGTAGTTGGTTAGCGGTGCGAAATGATTGTTGAGCGGCGCTCGGCGCGGCGTGTCGGCTCCGTGTAGGTCACCGCCCCCGGTGTTGACAGCTACGGCGCGGAGAGGCGTGTGGCTGTCTGGTCTGCTACGGGCTGCTGCGGCCGCTGCATGGCTGAAGTAGCCGGATGCGTGTTGTATATCATCTCGCCCGTGTGACATCTTCTTGCAGTGCTCCAGCAAACATGCAACAAGTTCACAAACAGTGTGCTATCCTTATGGGCATTTTTCCTGCTGTGGGAAAGAACGCACACAGTTATTGGCAGTTATTATTCAGTAGGCCTTCACTAGTCTGGTTTGCACAATGTTTCGTTGTCACAGTAACACGTTTTATGAGCACACAATATTTTTCCACCATGTCATTACTTGTCATTAGTCACACGCAAGTTTTCACCTTAGGACAAAATGTATCTCTGTAGTCAATGCGCTTTCCTGGCGTCCCTTGACACACAGAGTTATAGTTTGACACTAGCTTGGTCAACCGTCTATTATCGGCTCACTGTTCGTGTCGTGTTAGTTCCTTGTCCACTTGCACACACGGCGATGATACGGTTTCTTATTGCTTGTTCGAAACAACCTCGTGACGTATTCCTGCAGTATTAACAGTCACTGTCTGTCTCTGCTACACAATACTGCACTTTTGTTTAAGTTTTTTCAGTTACAATGTCCGTTGTGAAATTTTTTGTAACAGCACATTCGTAACTTCTTTGTTCGGTCTTTACCAAGGTGCGTACATGGTAACAAATATTAAAATTTCGTATTAGTTTGCCCAAAAATTATCTATATTTATGTTCGAGTAGATTTTATTTGTGCATTCCAGCCGGATTCAGGCATATTGTTCAATTACTCCTTTCAAACTATGTCTCACTTTACTTGCAAGGTCCTACGTAACTACAGTGTAGTCTCTGTAGGCTAAAATTGACTTGGACTGTATCAGTCTAGCTCTTTTTACTGATTCGATCTGCACATGCTTCAATTGATTCTTATTTGTGCGTAACATTGCGTTACTTAAAGTTGCAATACGTTTGGCTCCCATGGTGCCCTCGGGTCACTACTGGGTGCATTACTCTCGTTGATAATACTGGTTTGAAAATAAAGTTCTCAGGGTCTCATAACATTGATATTATTCTGGGTTCGAATCTGTCAATCTGACGGCTACACACATATATATACATGTAATAGAAAAGACTGTACCAAGAAATATTTCAAGTTTGACACACATATAGAATATTATGCGGTACACAAACTAATCACTACTAAAATGTTCCTCCTGACTGATCTCTGTCACAATTTAACACTACAAATAATTGCACTAATCAGGTTATCTGTGCAGACATTTAGAACATGCTTAAGCTAACACTAATTAAAAAGAAGACATAACACAAATAATCATAAACAAAAGACAAAGTCAATCATATTCTTATAACTAAATACTTCTACACTAGTACATTATCTTTACAGATCACACATCATTAATGTTCATTCATTTCCAAAAGAATGGTGTACCTTTTTACACATAACACATAGGACTATTAGCCATTGACCGTAGGAATATTTTCACATCCTTACGTGGATATGAACAATATCCCCGTACTCTTCCTGAGTGGGGATCTGCTAAGAGATAGCTACTATTTCCTTCTAGGACCAAGGAATGGAGTATGAGGCTCGACAGTCTGTTTTGTGAGGCTTCACCTCGATATTGTATTGATATCCCTTAACAAATCCTGGTCGTTCTGAAAATACATCTGCATAGTCAGTCAATCACTGTACCAAATCTTGCTGTTGCATTGAGTTCAAATTTTCGGACAGTGATACTTTGTTCACAAGCGCGTCCACATTTGCTTTTAATTGATCACTTTGTACGTCTGGATAATAGAGATTGTTTCCTAGAGAATGATTGTCTAAATGTAGTATCCACTGATTCCTACATTTTACGTTAATAACATTACAATTAGGCACAGGTACCTCTTCAGATCTGAGCATTGACAATTCTATCCTCCTACCCGTGTTCATCAAACTTAATTTTCCCCGAGAAAGGTCGATTACTGCGTCCCTTTCTCTCAAAAAATCTACCCCCAAAATGCAGGCTACCTTTAAACCCTTTACTACCAGGAACGAGCACGCTATGGCTTCTCCCCCTATATACATCTCTACCCGCACTTGGAGTTTAATTATTTGTCGCTGTGCACTGATGGCTCCAGTGACTTTGCAATTGTTCACAGGAAAAGTCAGCATACGCTTTTCTTTCCCCAGTACTCTGAATAAGTCCATACTCTTGACACTGACAGTAGCACCTGTATCTACGATTGCTTGCACATCAGTATTGTTAATTTTGATCTCTATTATCGCTTGTACTTTGTCCTTGTGCTCCTTTATGCACGTGGATGGTTCAGTTATTAATTCATGTCCCATCTGTACCCCGTCATTATACCTGAGGATACAGATTTCCGATGTTTTATTCTGTGTCGGGCTGCTCTCACTCCAAACCTCAGCCGACGATGGAGAGCGTATCTCGGCTGAATCTAGTTTGTAGGATTATTACTGGTGGATGGGTGTGGCTGCTCTGTGTCGCTGACCTCCACTACGTGTAAGTTGTGTTGCGTCGGCCGCCACGGTTGCGCAATTGGCGCATTTTGTGGTGGCGGTCGGTTATTGTCATATCTTTCACTGTTGTGCCGGTCCGGACTGGGCCTCTGGATCTGTGGCCAAGTTCGGTTTGCATCGTCATAGGTATTGGTGTTCCACGGCCCCCTGGCATTTTTCCATCTGCTATTGCTCGGTGCGCCTGTTTCATATCGGTCATGGAACCTCCTTTTCCGGTCATTGTTCACCGGCGGACTATTGTCTTTCCGGTCTCTACCTCTATTCCCGTTTTGTACATAATCTTGTCCCCTATTGTTACCTCCACCGTTTCCATCATTTGGTGGAGGCGTGTAATTTCGACCATTTCTGTAACCGTTTCCGTTACTTCTAGCCTGTTCAGAGGCTGCCTTAACATCCTCCTGAATCAGGTCAATTGAGTCCAGAACAGACAAGAAATATTCTATATCGTTCTCCGGTACGTGTATAAGTTTTTCCTTTACGTGTATCGGCAAGTGTGATTTCAAAAGTCTGATCAAATCCCTGTATGAAATCTGCTCGTCCCAGTAACGGGTCTTATTAATGTATTCCTCAAAAAATTTTCGCAAATTGCGTAATCGTGGAGAATACCGCTCTGGATTATATACCTCTTTCCGCAATCTCTCCTGAATACATGTTGCCCAATATTTGGCCAAGAATGCCTTTTCAAATTGCTCATATGTGTCGCAACTGTCAGCTGCTTCGGTTGCCCATGATGCAGCATTTCCCTGTATGTAAGACATAACGAACTGTATTTTCTGTGTATGACTCCAAACGCTAGGAAAAATGTTTCTAAATCCCTTGATAAATACTACAGGGTGAACAGATTTCTTCTCCGTTGTAAAGATCTGAAACTGTCGGTTTTTAATCAGGCTTTCTTCAATCACTATTTTGGAGTGACATTTGTTTGTTTCGGTAACATTGGTTGCCTGTTCTGTTTCGCAGTCGCAATTTTTCACTGCTGTATTTATATGCCTATCATTGTTGGACCTGGCTGGCGTGACGCACAGCCGTGAACAAGCTGTTTTCCAGTTCCGCAAGACGACATTCCGCTGCCACAGCGGAATGTCAGTGTGTACCGCCCTCTTTAGGTCCTGCGCTTCCGCACTTGAGTCCAAGTCCTTGGCCTCAATCGCGGCGTGCACCTTCTCGTCTATTTTTTTTTTTTTTTTTTTTTTTTTGCAAATTCCTCTTCAATTTTGTCCACCTGTTCGGACATTTTCTGCTGGATTGCTTGACTTGTGCCAATTTCGAATTTTTCCATCCTGTTAGCCAGTACACTGATATCATCTACGATATTGGCGTTAGCCACCTGGATATTATCTACTCTTTCGCTCAGTTCTTGCACCGCTTTGGGTATGGTTTCATAGTTTTGTCTCAAACTAACAATCTCACTTTGCATAGCTTCTAAAGACTGCATTAACTGCAAGTCTCTCTCATGCTGGCATCGATCACGCTCTGCTTGTTTATCATCACGTTCACTATCGCGTTCTGCTTGCATACGTGCAAATTCAACTTGGAAATTGAGAATTGAACATGCGCTCGAACATAACTCTTAATGATCGCACTTCTGACACCTCACCACTCTCTGGTCCGTGTCTAGTGCTTGTAGGTGGCACAGTATTTCTACTTTCAACTGAATCACTGGCTGGCAGTGGCAACATTTCTTGCCCTTCTGTCCCCAGATTCTCACATTGTACTTCCTGAACTACGCCACTAACATTACTTTGTGCCACACTTTCTAACTCGGTATCACTGCTTGCCAACTGTTGTTCATTATCCATGTTTATATTTTTCTGACTACGCAATCTAACCATATTCAACAAATGAAACAAAATCTGAACTAAATATCGTAACACTCAGGTTTCACTGATATAATCACACAAGAAATGGTCATTTGTTGAAACACACTTATTATATACTACGTCCTGTTATTTTTAAAAAAACGAACACTAACAACAAGCACACCACTAATGATCCGAGAACACCGCACTGAGGCTACTTCACTACCCACAGGACAACTACACTGTAGCTTTACCTTTTGGTGATCTATCTTGGGTGCAGCTGCCCCCTGGTATTGTGGTAGGTAATTAATTTTTTGATATAATGAGCTCTCTTCTTCAGCTTGCCTCTGGGTATATAGTGTTCTCATGCAAAAAATCATGTACAGGTATTATCACACAATATTGGTTAGGCAATACATACAATACATGAAAAAATTATTAATTGTTCTCCAACAAAGTTCGACTACAATAATTCCCTAGTTATCTCATGGGTATTTTGTGGCCACTGCTTATTCGGGCCCCTCGTTATTGGGCGCCAATTCAAGGAAATAAAAAAAATTATTTATTTATTTATTATGTAAAATAAATGAAAATGAATAAATTTGAAAATGGGGAGAAGAAATGTTGCTTTAAATATTTTTGTTATTTGCTCTTTCAGTACGAACTTTGTTGTAGAACCCCTTATTTACGTGTGGTAATAAAAATTCATTTAGACAGAATTAAGCACATTTAAAGTTACGTGAACCTTAGCAACCCTCTCTGCTGATAAATTCATATTAACTGATTAAGAACATTTAGTTGAAAATTGTATAAGTTAAATTTTTTACGTATTTCGGCCTTGGCACACATTTTCTAAATGCTGTGGTTTTTTAAATAGTTACTGAATTCCTTCCCGGCGTTAGCTATGGAACACAAGACTCTCTCTGTTAACGTAAAATGGTTAAATATTGCCAAGCCGACCTGAACGTTTAATTATCATTGACAAAGCACACTTCACTATACGTTTAAGTTATATGCTTTAGAAATTGAAAGAACCAACAGATTAACAACTTCAACGTTAATTAGCCGCCAAAGAATGCACAAATGTAAAACCGGTAATAAATTCCATCAGCCTCAGGAACGCTGTAAAAGAAAAATATTTCGTAATTCACTGCTAATTTTATCTGCTCCCGATTTACGGGTTTGGTTAAATTTTTTAGCGGAACAATTTTTTAAATGTGCCGCCTCTGCAAATCGTTCGGTCGCGGCACAGCCCAGCAACACCAACGATAATCGCTAAAAATGCTGAAATATTATAGATGACATGGGCAAGCTAATTTACATTAGTAATACACAATTTTGATAAATTTTAATGTATTTAGACCACCAAAATAATTAATTTTACATTACTTTGTAATTTCTCCTCTAATGGCGGCTAAAGATAGATATAGACAAAAGAAGTCTACTCATTCATAAAATGCTACGTCACAGGTTCCCCTCTCTCTCAGCTCTCGAGGAAGACGACAAAGAATGCACATTATGTATTCCTATTTACACTATTGCTCATTGTGAATGTCTCTTTGTAATCTTAAAACATTATTTTCTTCTGTGGCTGTATTTTACATTTTTTTTATCACAGATATTAACATATTTCGTAATTACATTATGAGTATAGAAATATTATAATCATAAATACATCGAGAATATTATTACAGAAAATATTACAATAATAACAAATGTCCTTTATACAAAATTAAATAATATTTTTTTGCTAAACAATTACAGTACATACGAATTACTTCATAGTGGCGTACATAGCACAATTAAATGTCATTTCATTTTATTAATAGTGTGTGTGCTGCCAGGGAACGTTGCAAATTCTGAGATATTTTGAGTCTTCATTTCTACAAAAATCCTCAAATTCCTTTTTTTATTTTTGTGTAGTTTCGTGGGGTATAGCATTTTAGTATTTCATGCTGTTAGACTATCTACGCTTTATCCCTTCACCTTAATCTATGGTACTATTGGTGTTATTATTGAAACTACTTTCTTTTTCCCACCTTCCTCTCTCTTCATTCTTCTTTCTCCTGACGATCTTATCTGCAACATAATCTTGAAATATTGTGCTGATTATTTACCAGTAATAATATTAATCTTCAAACTTTTTGATATGGCTCACGTGGTGAAGTCCTAAGGTTTTGCCTGTTTTTGGGTTCATTAGTTCCACAGCATTATCATGAGCAATTCGGCTAATTATGACAGTTCCTTTGTATGCAGCATAAAACTTATGTATTTTGTGTTTCTGTTTGCTGGAGAGATGGTGTGTTTTTCAAATGCTTTCTGGCCTACTGAGAACGTTCTTTTAATTGATGTCCTTCTCCTCTTTCTTTTCTTTTAATGGCTGCCTTTCTGATGTTGGAGAGTGCTGTTGCTATGACTTGTTTGTGCTGTCTACGTGGTACAATAGAAAATCTAACATTTTCTCTGGCTATGAATGGGGGTTCAATATTTTTAAGTACAGTAACTAGAGGTAGTAGTGTAGTGCTTGTGGCATTTCATTTACTACTTCTTGAAAATCTTTAAGGTATATATCCCAAGTGTTGTGTATTTTGCCTGCTTATAATCGGCATAAAGTGCCTATGTCCCTCATAGATCGTTCTGCTGGATTTACGCTAGGTTTGTACTTAGATATGTAGATGGGTTTTATTTTGTGTTGTTAACGTGTTCTGCCACTGCACTGATTTGTATTGTGGGCCATTATCCGAAATTATTCGTTCCACTCGACCTACTTGTCTGAGAAAATCTTGTCTAAATGCTTTACTTATAGTAAGACCTGTTGCTCGTTTTAATGGTGTCAAGGTAACATATTTAGAAGTAAGTTCCAAAACGACAAATATGAAAATATATCCATTTTTTGTGCGTGGGAGGGGCCCCATCAAATCTGTTGCAACTATTTGTTTTAATCTTTTAGGGATTATTGGAAACATAGGTGGTTTGGTTTGCAAAGTGACGTGTTTAGCCCTCATACATTTTTTGCATTTGACTGATACTGTTCTAATTCGTCTTTCCATATTAGGAAAATGGCTTGTTCGTTTTATTTCTAAAAAGCATTTCTTTGGTCCAAAGTGGCCATTACTTGAATGTGTATACCATATGTACTTATTAATTAGTTCATCTGGGATATAAATTAACCATTCATTCGTTGCAACATTTCGTCTAAAAAATAAAACATTGTTTTTTACGAGATAGTGCTGTCGAATGTCTGGAAAATCCTTACTTCTCCACTTGTGTTTGATTCCTAGTATTTCGGGATCCTTGTCCTGTTCTTTGCCTACGTTTTTCAATGCTGTCGTAATGTAGTTTTCGAAAGATACTTGTTTCATATAGTACATTGTAAACCGGTCTTCTGCTGGTTCCAAACCTATGTTATTGGATGCACCCTGTGGACATCGTGATAAAGCATCTGCTAATATATTCGCTGGTCCTGGTATGTGTGTAATAGTGAAGTCAAATTCTTGTAGTATTAACATCCATCTGGCTAACCTCCCATGAGTTAGTTTGGCGGATAACAGAAATTCTAATGTTTGCGGTCAGTGTATACTTTTGTTTTTATTCCGAATAGGAAGTACCGAAAACGTTGGAAGCCCCATACAATGGCCAATGCTTCCAGCTCCGTGACTGAATAGTTTTTCTCCCTTTTTGTGAGTACCCGATTGGCAAATGCAATTGTTCTATATGATCTTAGCCCTGCCTGTTGGCATTCTTGAAATAAAACAACTCCTAAACCTGTTTTCGCGCTATCAGTGGCCATACAAAAATTTTGTGTTAGATCAGGATGTGCTAAAATCAGTGCATTTTTTAGTGCGTTTTTCACTTTTAAAAATTCTTCATTGGCTAGTAGATCCCATACCCATGGCGTGTTTTTTCCAGTCAATGCACATAGGGGTGGTGTTGCGAGAGAGTCGATCCAAATAAATTTTGTATAGAATCCGGTGAGACCTAGAAATCCTCTGAGAGTTTTCTTATAATATGGAGTACAGAACTCTTTGATTGCCGTTAGTTTTTCTGGGTCGGGCATTACCCCTTTCTCGGAAATTATGTGTCCAAGAAATTTGACCTCTCGCCTTCCAAATTTGGATTTTGTTATATTTACTGTGACCCCATGCTCTTTCATGATCTGTAAAAACCGATTTAATGTGTCGTTGTGATGTTCCCAAGAGTGTTCTGCTATAATCACATCATCAACATAACAAGTAATTTTTTGTAAAATTTCAGGACTGAGTATAGTATTAAATCCCCTAATAAACGCTGATGATGATACGTTTAAACCAAATGGCAATCGTTTAAACTGGTAACATCTACCGAATACGATAAATGCTGTAAATTTTCTACATTCTGGGGCCAATTCTATTTGCCAGAAACTATTCCGTAAATCAGTTGATGAAAATATCTTAGCACCGTGGAAATTTTGTATCAATTCCTCTAATTTTTCTGGGCGATCTGTCTCAGTGATTATGATTGTGTTGATCTGTCTGGAATCAAGCACTAACCTGATGTTCCATCTCGTTTTTGTACAATATGGAGCGGGCTGTTATATGTGGAGGTAGCTGGTTCAATAATATCGTCATCTAACATTTTAGATATCTCCTGGAATACTTTATTCCTGTAGCTTAATGGGATTGTATGGGGTGGCACTCTAAATGGTTTGTGCTATTTTACTTCAAACTTGTGCTGAAAGTGTTTAATACTGCCAGTCTTAGGTAAAAATACCTGTGCTTTATCTCGTAAAATACCCTCTAATTCTCTTTTACTGTGTTCCGAAATACCTTGAACTTCTTGCAATTTTTCGTCGATTTCTTTATGAACTTCTAACATGAGTTGAGGCGATTCCCCCTTTTGTGCATACCATTCTAATTCTTCATCCCCTTTATCTCGCGTCATTCCTAATCGTTTGTTTATAACTGGTATTTCTTCTAATTTTAGCTTTTGCGCAAAGAGAAGTGTGACATTCCCGAATGTTACGCTACCTTTCCCCATATCTATTATCGCTCGTCTCTCATTTAGAAAATCTGCACCTATAATCAAATCCACAGTTAGTTTAGGTATAATCACGAAGTTGGATTCGATCTTTTGACCTTGACACGAAAGAGTTAACGTTGTTTGTCTCGTAACTTCAGCAGCATTGTTTCTAATAGGACCTCTTACTTTAATCTTACGTGTTTTCAGAAGCGACAATTCCTCATTGGCATTACACTGCATGAATAAATTTTCTGAGATCGCAGTCAGGTCACTTCCGCTATCAATTACAATATTGACTGGGACATGCTTTACCATGGCATTCACAATTGGTTGAATGTGAAAGAGTTGGTTCTGTTCTTCTTCTTCTTGCATCAACGAATCCTCCACTGAATCATACATGAGTCTTTTTAGGAATTTCCCTTGTGAATTCGAACTTTCTGTAGGATGAGCTTCGACTGCTACTTCTCTCTCTTATATTTCCTCTTCTCTATTTCTTCCTTCATTTACGCTTTCTTCAACATCCTCTACTTTTCCTCATCCTCGTCTGTCTTCTCCTTCTTCGTCGCTACTTCCACACAATCGCATCTAAATGCTCTAATTATCGCTTCATAACTTCATTATATACGTTGGGTTGTGTGCCCACTCGTAACTTATTTTCAACTTCTGTCGACTGCGCATTATCCTCATTGAATTCGCTTTCCCTGGTTTCCATCTCAAATAGCTCTGCAATACTCATTACTTCGTCCTTTCCTCCTACATTCGTTGTGCATGCCTCTGGTAATTCATCTTCCTCGTCAGTATTCTCCCAGTTAATTTCGTCCCAACACGATATCGTTATTTTCTTGTCTTCGTTTTCATCTGGTCCCTGCGTATTTGTTTCTTCCTTCTTCTCTTCTCGTGATAAGATTTTTACTTCTCTGTTCAAGGCGCTGCAATTGTCCTGGGCCGATGCGTCATTCCCTTTGGCATGAGCGATTAGCTGTCAATTCGAACGTTTATCGGGGTTTGATGGTCTTACCTCCACCTCTTCTATCTGTATTCTCTTTTCTTGTTCAGCTTGTTGATAGTGGTTTCTTTGTTGATAATTTGTCGGTCTGTTGGTTCTCCAGTACCGGTTCCGATTGTCGCCATTCTCTCTGTAATAGTTGTTGCCGTTTCTGGGTGAATTATAGTTATTGCCATATTCTCTTCTAAGTCCATAACCGGTTCTTTGTTGAAATCTATTGTCGTTTCTTGGTGCGAAGTTATGACATGGTTCGTAATTATTGTTTCTTCGTACTGTGTCTTGTGGATACCAATGATTTTTGCTTTCATTTTCACGTGTGCTTCGTCTTTTTCTTGCGTCATCTTCCGAAAATATGAACTGTAGTTCCCTTAGAATACCTTTAAATGCTTCGACGTCATTGCCTCCGCTACCTACTAATGATTGCTGGTATTTCAATGGTGGCTTCATCGCGCATAATTTAATCAACTCTCCGTCACTGTATGGTACATCTAAGCATTGATTTTTCTTTGCCATTAATTCGAAAAATTTCACGGGACTCTTCTCTCCTGAATTTTCAAAATATGGGTTCTGTAATAATTCGTACTTCACTCTGTTCTGTGCTTCGCTGGACCAATATCGTGAGAGAAACTTCTCTCTGAAATCTTCGTACGATCGGCATGTCGCTGCAACATTCTGCATGGTTTCTGCGAGTGTTCCTGACATGTGTGCACATATAAAGTCTAATTTGTGTGCTAGCGTCCAGTGTTCTGGTAATTCTACTCTGAATTGATCAGTAAAAGTTCGTGGATGTAATGAGTTTCCTTCTCGAAAGTGTTGAAATTTTCTGACTGTGAGGAAATAATCGTTGTCGTACTTCGTCATAGTTCCATATGAAATTCGCGATTCTTCGCCACTTTTGTTTCTGATCATTTCTCCCGTCGTTCTTTCCGGGTGTGGTAGATCCATTGGATATTGTCCACTGTAACTTTCGCCTACCCTTGCGTAGTATCGTTGGAGTGGTACGCAATAATTTTCTTCCATCGGTTGTGAACGTGTAGCTGAATGCATTGCACTGTACTCTTCGCGACCTGGCTTTCCATTGTCAGGTATTGGTTCGGTATCTTGTCTGGCTAACCTTGCTGCTTGTACGATCCAAACTGTCTTGAAACATACATTTGTGGTTCCGCATGTGTTTGTGATGACGTTTGTTCATCAAGAATTTCGAAACGTGTTTGTTGCTGTGCAGCCTGTCTGGTTTCACGTATGTTACTTTCCGCCTGTGATTGGAATCGCAAATGCGTAATATCTTCGTTAATTGCTTGTTTTTCCGGTGCTTTTACAGATACGGATGTGGTTGCAGACTCTGTGCTTGTTCGATCCTGTTCACTGCGCTCTTCAATGGTTTGCAACAACTCTGTTCGCAATTTCTGAAATTGTCGCTTCGTTTGCGCTTCTACTTTGACTATGCGGTTATCATATCTTTTCAGCGCTGCTTTTGTGACACGTTTGTGTAACACACTGTTTTCAACAACATCACGCACTGTACCTGCTGCTTGTCTAGTAATTACCTTGATCTGTTTCTCTAGTTTCTTGACTTCTCCATGGGTGTTGTTACGTAATGTTTTGATCTCGTCCTGAATGTCATTAAGCAATGTTTGTACGTCCGCTTGTACCTTGTCAATGTCTGTTCTCAATTGATCGTAACCTGTTATTAAGTTTCCTATAACCTCTCGAGATTCTTTTGCCTCGTCTTCAATACGACTTAGGTGTAACAGAATTTTTTGTTTTGTTCTTTAATCTCATGCATTTGTCTCGTGGTTTCTGCATTCTGAATTTGAATTTGGTCAGCTATGTCTTTATTTTGCCTTGTCATGGTTTCCGTAATTTGTTGTAATAATTCTCCCAGATTGGTGGGTCCTATTGCGTTTTCTTCCGACGTCCTACGCTCTGTGTTTTCGCCCAAGTGTTGGTTCGCAACCGATTGCATTGAACTGTGCTGTGACACGTTTCTGCTCGCATTCTTTGTACTCTGTGGTGAATGAGCTCTGATTACTTGTACTATGGGTTCTACCTATTCAAGACGCAAGTTAGAATCCACATCGACTGTCTCTCTACTTTTCTGCTCCTCTCTCGTATGGTGACTTAAGTTTTCTACGCCTTGACGTAGATTATCCCCGTTATGGTGCGTTATATGTCCTATTTCTCGCGATATTGCATCGTCTGTTGTACTGTCCTCTATTCTCTGTCCATTTTCATGCTGGGTCTCCACCTCAATTCGGTCAAGGTCTCGATTTGCCATTGCTAATCTTTCCGAATCCCTTATTTTCTGTTTTAAAAGCAATTCAGGCGCCCTACTTCGAGTCAACATGCGCTCATACGATCTCACGCGTTTCATAAACTTTTTGTTCACACGACTTGACAATCCATTCACTTACTTGTTGGGTCAGAACCAACTTGTCAACGATGTATCCGCCACCTGTGCGCTTGCATTGAGGAGAAAACTTAATTCTAACAATTTTTGATATTCGTAACTTAATTATACTATTGTCTCTGCCAGAATGTCTCACTTTTATTGAATACTTTCTTACTATCTATCGCTGCAGCTACTGTTTTCGACTATTTATAACGTTCAAAAAAAAATTTTTATTACGAAAATTTTTCAACAGGATATTTTTCTGACCTAGTTAGGCATGTGGTCGACCTTCAATCATGGTATTTTACCACCCTGCCAGGGTCGCCATTTTCTAACATTCTGCGTGGTGTCTGTTTGTTCTATATCGTGTCTCCCTACCACTTTCGCGCAACGACGTTCTGAGCGTGTTTTTTTAGGGAATTGACTAGTTTGAACCTGGGACCTGTTGCTGGTAAGGATACGCCAGACCACACATGACATGTAGAGTTCAGAAGATTTCAGTGAGACTAGTGATGATATAACCAAATACTTAATGATTTCAGCGTCAGCTCCACTGCAATCCCTGTAAAAGAATCTTAATACTAACTAAATTTAGTGGAAGGGGTTCAAGGCTTTCCTATTTTTAGTTAGCTGGTAAAATAACGTCGAAAAAGCAGTTAAGTTTACCATTGGAAATTTTATTCTACTCACAAAACATTGTTTATAAATTGCACTATTGATAAAAGGAAATGTTTTAATACAGGATGGTAAAAACCAACTGCGTTCAACAAAAATGTGAACGAATATTCCCTGAATGGGTTTCCAATTTCTACAATGGATCGAAGGATGCCCTATACCATATCACATCTATAATCTAGGTTTAAATTAAGTTTCACAAAAGAGAAAACTATCAAAATGGTCTACAGTGACCCTCAATTATTTTTAATTGCTTATCTAACTTGTCGTAAATTACGGTGGCTGATGTGTCTTCTCAATAACTATATAACAGAAAAATCATCGCGTTTCAGATTTTTACTTCAAGTGGCGAATGTGAACACCATGAGCTTTAATTGACGATCGACACTGGTATTACGCAAAAAGGGGATGTAACAGATGAGACTTCTGCAGTTCTGAGTGAAGCTTTATGCGCTGTTATGCGGCATCACGTGCGTTCATTACCTCGTCAGTGTTCGTCAGGGGGCGGCGGACAGCACAGCTCCTCTCACATCGCCGTCTCAGAAGCAACTCTCCCCTAACTTCTCCTTACTACAATTTACCGAAGTTGGTTTAAACTATCTGGTTGTGTTTTCATCTGACCAATCAGGTTCTCAATGTTAACCTTAAGCTCTGCCTACAAAAATTCTGTCTATCCAATGAGAAACGTTATACTTTTCGTGGTGGGGCAATGTTTTTAAAGTTTGCAACGTAACAGAGACACGAAAAAGTCTCACGCTAAAACTTGCAACTGGTGTGGTTCTTTTATTGTTATCGTAAGATCTATACTGTTCTTCTGGAGGGCTCTACCTTTTAACATGGGCTGGAGGGTGGTCTTGACGTAACAGAGACGCGAAAAAGTCTCACGCTAAAACTTGCGGCTGGGGTGGTCCTAGGGGTTAACTGGCGACGTGGGTGTCCGTCCCTTATCGTAGGGCCTTCCAGCTTAACACGGTTCAGTTCTCGGCTTCTGTTCTCGTTTCTCCCCTCGGAACTGCGTCTGTCTCACGGTGGGAAGGTATGACATGCATTTAGGCATTCTTGTGTTAGTCTGTGGTATTCCATTTGCTCACTCGTTACTCGTATTACTTTGGTTAATTTAATGTCGCGATTAATTCGGAGCTATGTGACATACTACTGGATTTGCCTATCATGTCAGGGTCTTCATGGAAGGTGTTGGATTTGCCTGACGACCACGAATGAACCAAAAACAAAACCATCTTGCATCGTCGACAGGAGCGACGTGATGCTATGTTCAGTAGAACGTGTACGAAAAACTGTAAAATGGTATAAAATAGTATTTTTGTTTAGGTGGATCTGTGTCTGCTCAATGCACAAGCGGGACGAAATATTTCAGTATCTGATTTCCAACAGAAACTTATCAAGGAGACCCTACAGATTCACCACCAACCGCAAACAGAGGGACGTCGTGGAAGGAGATCGACTGATGGTGTCAATCCCTTACGCCTAATCGAGCGCCACTTTATCTCGCTAATCCCAGGAACTTCAATGAAGAAGGCCGCCCACAGAAGGTGTATTGTACGTATGTGCAAAACATGATAAACGAAGTGACACAAAATAGATTTGTGTAAAATGTTAAGTGTCTTTATGTTTGAATTTTTGTTTTGAGAGATATCACACTTTTAAGTGTTACTAATGTAATATTTTGTATCTTTTTCCCCTAATAAAGTACCTATTTTGAAGAAAATGAGACTTCCTCAACAAAGATTTCAAAAAAGGAAACGATTTACACCGACAATACTGGATTTTGCGTGTCATTTTTATCTCAATAATAACGGTAGACTGCTACAGTTGTAGCCGGCCGGAGTGGTTGTGCGGTTCTAGGCGCTACAGTCTGGAGCCGGGCGCCCGCTACGGTCGCAGGTTCGAATCCTGCCTCGGGCATTGATGTGTGTGATGTCCTTAGGTTAGTTAGGTTTAATTAGTTCAAAGTTCTAGGCGACTGATGACCTCAGAAGTTAAGTCGCATAGTGCTCAGAGCCATTTGAACCATTTTGCTGCAGCTGTATATATACGTACCGGATAAAAATAACGCGCACAAGGCGGGAGCCGCTGAGAGTAAATGCGCCGTGAAAGGGTTAAACTAACTTATGCTAAGAACAACAAACACACCTATGCCCGAGGGAGGATCCGAACCTCCGGCGGGAGGCGCCGCGCAGTCCGCACATGACGCCTCAAACCGCGCGGCTACTCCGCGCGGCCTGGTATCTTCTGCGGGAATCACTACAACTTTACACTTATATGTTGTTGAGGATCTGATATTACGTGATGGACACATTGTCAACAATTGACTTGCTTTGCAAAATTGTTCACGTTAAACACTGCAGCCTGAACTTGGTTAGCAATTTAACTGATGCAGTGTTGTTACGTATCCCGTGAATACTCCTCACCGTGAAGATAACACAAACTGATACTGCGAGAGAAACGGTTATGAAAGTGGCGGTTTTGATGATCCGATAGTCAGCACTCTGTCAGCTGAACACAGACTACTCCAGCAAGAAAAAGTGCTACAGAATGGCAACTAAGTCCTTTACTGGGCACTTTTGTAGTGAATGTTGATCATAGAGTGAGTGAACAAAATTTCTGGCCATTAAGGGCGCAAAAATAGCAAATAACGAAACATTGAATGTTGCCCTTTTACGGCGTCGCCCAGATGAAAGAAGCCCCGTACTGTGCTGGATGTGGTATTCGAAGCTACCTGAGTGATATTTCTCAATGCGTGGATCGTGCTCGAGCAAGGTCACGTGATGTTCGTGATGTCGTGCGGCGATTTAGTGGCCAGTGCTGGGTTTTCAGTAGTTAGTCTGGAACTTGTTGTGAATACAACTCTGCAGAATGCCATTTTAAATCTAACAAAGAATGTTTATTGAAATTTTTTGATGTAAATCGTTTAAAACGTTAGAACTTTAAAACGATAAAATATCCAGAGACAGCTGCCCCTTGCAAAAATTTCTGTGCAGAAATTTATCACTGAATTTGAGCAACAAGATCAATCGCTAACGTCAAATATAATCTTGTAAAGAAAGTTTGTTCGCCGTAAAATTTTGAACATGGCCACTAGACAGTGATAAGAAGTCCACAAAATCAACTGGACGTCTATCTGTCCAACTAAACATCAAACAAACGCAGACCAGGACATGCTGAAGCTGTTGCACATGTGAGCATACAAAATAAGAGTTCCGGAAACGCTAAAACCTGCGCATCACGCACGGCGCCAATACTATTGAGAATGGTTACTCACACATGTCGCTGATGGTTACCTGGATCCACATCTTTACTTCATCTCAGACGAAGCATAGTTTCACCTTAGCGAGTATATGAACTCTCGAAACACACCCTATTGGTCAACAGGTAATCACAGATAGTGATGCAACGGAAGTGTGACAACAGAAGTAGACGCAGAAACAGATGTCAAAAGCCAATTTTAGCGGAAGCGCAAACTGAAGCGGATGCAAACACTATTTTTTTAATATAGTCGCTGATAATATTAAACAAAAAGTAATTTTGACCTTTTCTCCACATTGCAATCTATTTCAGTGTTAGTCGTACATGCGACCAGCTTCACTCAGTAATGGTTTACTGGCTACGCTACTGGGAGGAGCTGACAAATAATGGCGAACTAGCGGCAGTAGAGAGTGGTACTTGTGCCCATTTGATTTCCGCTACATTAGCGGACAATTTTTTACAGGAACTCTTTTTTTCCTTTTTGCACTCCAGTAGATTTTATTGGAGCATAAAAAGCAGATTGTCGTTTTCTTTAGTAGTCGGGTCTTGCTGATCTTCGTTCATATTTAACATGAATTCTAACATTTGAAACGATGTTCCTAACTGACATTCTGTGATTAAGCCACAACCTGATGAAGACTGATTTTCTGTTTCAAATCAGCACTTTTTAGAGTTAGAAGGTATGTAGTTATCTTGAAACGTGTTTGGATCTGTAGCTTTCATCATCATCAGATTAAGTGTTTGGGACTCAATTGCTCCGTGACGATGCCATTAAAAATTTTTGACTTGTACCGCTGATCTAAATACGTCGCAGTTGTGTGCTTATCGTTTTGGGTCAGTTCCCCAAATCTCGTGCTCGAATTCAATTCGATACCTAATTTTCTTGTCAAATTTTGGAATTGTTCTGAAGTATCAGTTTTCGTTTCCTCTTGCTATAAGGTGGTCACAAGAACTTGAATTAGCTATATGACTGATTAAATGCTCGCTTGAGAACCGATTAAGTATCTAGTAATTTCATCGAATGGTTTTATTATCTCTACAAAGTTTTAAACATTTATCCAGTCTTCAGTGAAGATCATCGTGGTTGGATTTGAACATAAGTACAAAATTAGCGAATCCATGAGCTTTGAAAGTCTTTCCATCACATAGAACGTGCTATTCCAGCTGGAAATAGAAGAAATTAAATTAACAGATAGGATTTTCAAAAAATAAAAACATACAATACTTACACTAAAGATATACCATAAAATTAAAATTCATTTATATATATTTAACAAATTTTAACCTGTTGGGTAATCCTGAATGACAGATAAAGCAGGTTGATTGAGAGCCTCCCTTTGAATTTTTTCCAACTCCGTTTGTGCGACCAGGGAATGACCGAAATTGGTGGCAATCTTTTTCAATTTCGCAGTTAGTTGCAGAAGACACTCCTGGGATTCCACAGCAACTGGAATACAAAGTCGTATCTGACGTATTGCAAAATTCACATTACAGTTCACTGTTTGGTGCAATAATTATTAAAATATACAGCTGTATTTAATGCTATCTGCTTTCACAGCATTTCAGTAAATATTCACAATTAATTCTTGAGAAATGTGAACGTTTCAGTGTATGTGAGGCAAACTAATCTCTTCTTACCAAGAGTTGACCGTGAATGTCCAGGAACGCTTTTGCAAAACTCCAAATCCTGTGGAAATATTTACTTTTGAATACATTGTAGGAGCAAATAGTGATCAATGTTATTACTAATATTTACTATCAAAAAAAGTCTTGATAACAAATTATTTATTTTGGTGACCGGTTTGGACCACAACTGTGGTCATCTTCAGACCAATGAGCAAGAACCTCCTTCCGGTGGTAAATCACTACTGGTAGTTGCGGTCGAAACCGGTCACCGGAATAAATAATTTGTGATCAAGGCTATTTTTGATGATAAATATCTGTAGAAATATCTTAAGCTCTTGTCCATTAATGGTGAAACCCCCTGTTGGAAATTTGTGCAGTTGGTGAATAAGCTCACTATTATTTTTATTTGTTTTTTTAAAATTTTTTCGAGTTTACATCATTCTGCAACCTGATTAACAATTTTTCGAGCGTCACGAGGAGGAAGTCGGCCTCTAAGGCTTCTAGCTCTACGGGGTTTCGTAGGAATGACCTCAATGCACCAACAATGGCGTCTTCGTTACTCATTTCGATATTTAAACGCCACGCAACAATAGGATTATTCTTCTTCACGCAACTATAGTGCCACAACTGTTGAATCTCTGTCGTTGGCAGCAGTGAGACGAAGAGCAAGTAGCGAAGAAGTGTTCCGAATGGGGCCGACATGAAACGAACAGTACTTTTTGCACGCCGCCGATGGTCTCTGTTGGCTGAGGAAATTCCGCGCTTCCAAGATTATTTTGTTTATGTAAGTGGTGCGTAATTGGTTTGCTGTTATTGTTTTGAAAATGAACCGTAAAAATCAATCATTTGCGTGGAATTAAAGATTATAAACATTGTCAGGTAATAGGACTAATTTAAGAGATCACTAAAATGAAAGCATGGCGAAAAATTAGAGAACCACGATTTAGTAATATAATTGCGAGCTAGATCAAGTGGAAGAGGTGCAACCAAAAGAATCGAGAAGCTCCATTAAAAAATTGTTTTAACAGAAGTTAGTTGTACGATGCCAGTAAAATAAAAGAAACAAAAACAGAAAAAAACGATTTGCTGCCGTATAGAACTTCCGACCAACAAGGTTTGAAAAAATTTGTTCATGCCTTACACACCAGATATGAGTTGCGAGATAAAGTCATACTTAAATGTTTACTGATCTCAAAACGATAGGAAGATATAAAAATAAATTAGAGAAATCTCCTTGGAATGTAATTTTTTTAGTGTTACAACGGACATGTGGAAAAGCAATGCGAGTGAAGGCATACTGCCATTTGTTTCACCCATATTGGAAGTAACAAAAACTGCAGGTCATCACAACGCAGAATTTATGCACATGTAATAACCAAATTTTAAAATGTGTCTTTCTTTAACTAGTCAATGCTATGCTAAGTTTCGTTTCATTCTTATGATCGATACACATCGGCGTAATTTGTAACGTATTTCTTGGCAGTTTCAACCCTCTCCTCCCCGCCCCCACTTCTCCTTGCCCTTCTTGTCGAGAGAAATCAGAAGCCGTCGTGTCATTTTTGTTCTGTTTATGGACACTGCCAAGCGTAACAAATCATTGAATAATTTGGTTACAACAGGCTTAATATATTTTCTTATTCATTACTAAAATTAAGCAACACATTTGAATACAAATGTCTCTATAATGCGCTTTCTCAAAACATTGTTACTTCTGCGCCCAGAGTTTTCACTTGAGTGTTTGCGCGATAGCAGACTAACAGGTGAGAAACGAACGCGAACCCCAACACTGTCTGAACCAAATTTAATACAGCAAAACAAAATTAGCCGGCAGTGGCGTTACAATTACTGTGTTGCCTTCTTCCGACTATATAAACGACTTGCTTTTGTAGCGATTTATGCGGGAGTGCTTCCATTGAGTTAGCATATCAGCACAGAATTAAGAGTTTCGGTCCTTATAAAACAGCGTCAGTATTAATGCATATATCTGCCAAAAAGTCTAACCATAGCAAGTTGCAAATGTAGGCCGTACTAACCGAATCGGAACTTTCCAGTGGTAATGGAAAACTCTCGGCTATTCTGTAATGGAAGCTGTTGTATCGCCACTACATTGGAGCCGACGGAAAGCTAACTATCAGGTTATGTCAAGTGCAAACATTAAGCGGCGAGGGTGTATTATGGGAATGCATCGGTATGATGGGTGAAGACGCCAGCACTGCTGTCTATCGCCGCACCTTTCCCTATCCTTCATTACTACCGTATTGTGCTGTTTATACTGCTCCGTGCGCTTCCCCCGACGAAAGGCGGAACATCGAAGAAAACTTCCATAAGCTACACACATTAAGTCGACTGCACTAAGATCACAAGTGCTGCCGATCTCAGCTATGTAGCAGCTGTAGCACTGCAGTAGAGTGATGGCCCTGTTGTTTTCTACTGAGTTTCAACTCAATTGAGAAATAAACATAGTGACTGAAGAAGCCTCACTTGATCTCTTCAACGCAGTTTCAGTCTTGTTATTCCCATGTGCAGGTTGTAGCATACCTGTTGCAGTTCATCAGCAAGCATGCACAACTAAGGTAGCAGCATTGCATGGGAGACCAGTAAACACTTACCCTCTCGCATCCCTTTTCCTTATGGTAACCTTCCTCTTCCCCTTATTCCTCCTCCTCCTCTTCTTCTTCTTCTTTCTCTTCCTCTGCCTCTTCCTGCGTTCCCCGTGCTTATAAGACGCTGAAGCTCCACATAAGATCGAAAAGTAATTTATTGGCTCATTTATATCAGAATATTTTTTTATCAACGAAAATAAGTTTTCAGATAACAGGACGCCGAAGAAAAGAAATGTCTTTAACCATATTGTGCAAAATTTCGGACATACTGGCAGGTTACTTTAACATTGTATTTTTTTCAGGTCATCAGTCAAATATTACTACATATATATGAAGATGGTATCTGTTCTTGTCTGAAAGAACAGATACCATCTTCATATATACACTCATGGAAATTGAAATAAGAACACCGTGAATTCATTGTCCCAGGAAGGGGAAACTTTATTGATACATTCCTGGGGTCAGATACATCACATGATCACACTGACAGAACCACAGGCACATAGACACAGGCAACAGAGCATACACAATGTCGGCACTAGTACAGTGTATATCCACCTTTCGCAGCAATGCAGGCTGCTATTCTCCCATGGAGACGATCGTAGAGATGCTGGATGTAGTCCTGTGGAACGGCTTGCCTTGCCATTTCCACCTGGCACCTCAGTTGGACCAGCGTTCGTGCTGGACGTGCAGACCGCGTGAGACGACGCTTCATCCAGTCCCAAACATGCTCAATGGGGGACAGATCCGGAGATCTTGCTGGCCAGGGTAGTTGACTTACACCTTCTAGAGCACGTTGGGTGGCACGGGATACATGCGGACGTGCATTGTCCTGTTGGAACAGCAAGTTCCCTTGTCGGTCTAGGAATGGTAGAACGATGGGTTCGATGACGGTTTGGATGTACCGTGCACTATTCAGTGTCCCCTCGACGATCACCAGTGGTGTACGGCCAGTGTAGGAGATCGCTCCCCACACCATGATGCCGGGTGTTGGCCCTGTGTGCCTCGGTCGTATGCAGTCCTGATTGTGGCGCTCACCTGCACGGCGCCAAACACGCATACGACCATCATTGGCACCAAGGCAGAAGCGACTCTCATCGCTGAAGACGACACGTTGTAACCTCCCCCTCACTTATCGACCTTAATGACAGTGAAAAATTAAACCGCGTGTACCTAATGGAAATTTGGGAAAAGCAATCGTCACCGAAGTTAATCTATCGGTAAAGAGGGAGGAAAGGGTTACATCTAAATGAAAGGAAAAATGCAAATGAAACTGGTGGAAAATAATTTTGAAAAGGGGTAAAGTTAATAAAGAAAGTAAATGTGCAGCCGTTACGTTAACAATTAACTAGCGGTAATTAGATATTTGAGATTTGGGGGAAATTACGGTCGCCAGTCCTAAGGACAATTACTATAGTAACTGAAAATGAAAGGTAATTACACATATAATTAGCACTAGAAGCGTGGCAACTGAAGGTTGACACGTGTAGTGTGAAAACTGAAAGTTTGTCAGAAGTAATAAATTTCGCTACTCTGACTTAATTTAGCAAAAGAATTAATAAAACCGGAAAATCGAAAGTTAATTTAGTGACTGAAGTTAATAGTGAGCTTTCTTTCTGAAGCACATCGAAATCCAGTAAAATACGGTTAGTCTTGGACTACCTCAACAATCATTCAAAAGCAACTTGACTCTACGCAATTTAGAAACAAGAGATTTAACTTTGAACATGAATTAAATGATTCTGAACTATTAACAATAGTAAAATTTAGTACGTACCAAGCTGAGCTGCAGTCACAGGTAAGCTAAAATACGGTAACAAAACTTGCACTCTTAATTTGTGCTTGTGTAATCTAACTATTGTAGCCAGCTAATGCTTAAATGGAACTTTGAAATTAAAGCAGTGAAATGGAATTATGCTGGCGTTTGAATTTCAACGACACTCGGGTTCATTTCGGAAAAGGAGGGGACCCTGCTTGGCAATGCAATTGGGACAATGAGCAACAAAGGTTCATGCTAAGTTGCTGTAATTTTGCGAGGCAAATGGAACAATTTGAAAAGCGGAGGTCTGCCATACAGTTCTGAAACTTTACGTGTTTTTAGTCTTCCTTGTTGGTTGATTGAAGGTTTGAAGCCGTCGATCGAGGAGGTGGCGACAGTCACTCATTGTCGGCCGTCGCTGTTGCAGAAGCTGGATGTTGGCGCGCCTTCTTCTCGACACGGTCACCAGGCGAAACGGGCTCTTGATGTGCGCCAGCTAATGCTTCCGTCCGCGACACCATGTCAGAAACTATCATCGCGAGTCGAGCGCAATTACATGCTGCCCAACCCCGAAAGCGCGGCAACTCGCGGGAGCGTCGCACAACACCTGCTCCACTCGCTACTCCAGCCAGACTCTCACTGCCCTGCCCGCGCTTCACGCGGCAGAGTTAACACTCCCAAAGATCCTACACACTTTGATTCTTCACACGACCTATCGATGTAATCGTTCGATAGCAGTTTTCCCTAGGCAAGACCCAGCGTAAAAATACAAATAATATTTACGAAACAAACCAATTATACATCGACATAAATGCATAAATATATATATATACAAACAGTAAAACAATTACAATATATAAAGAGACAGAAATGTCATATCTTGAGGTAACAAAACAAGGAAAAAAAATAATAGTACAATAGATGGAAATAGGAGGATATGCATTTCCAGCGTTACACGTGCCCCACATTGTCTGAGGATGTTCGTGTAACGTAAACAGACTCAGAAAATGTCCCAAAAAAGAAACAGCGGAAATGCATATGCTCAAAACATCAACTAAATTTAGCATTCGTCTAATTAATCATAAATCAATTTTTAGACCATAATAATTGAGTGGAGACACTCCTAATCTTATTCCACTCTGTCATCTTGCACAAAATAGAACAGGTTGACAACGTATTAAAATTCATAGAAAACATAGAAAATGGTTTAGCTATTCTAAAATTGTCAAAATTCCCAACAGTATCAAGAAATGGAATACTATTTACAAAATTAATCAGAGTACCTGGTCATAAAAACAGGTAGATCAAAATACGCAAATTAATAATTAATTACATAGAATACACATTTTTACATAACCCTTTCATAATTAATATTCTCGTCATGGGAGTCCATTAAACGCTAAACAAGAAAATAACACACATCAGATCGAAAAAAACATAAATATTGACAGTAGAATTCTTTCAGCTGTCCAGGAAGAAAAACAATTCCGCCTTCCGTACTCGCAAGTACAAAGAATGCCGACAGCGGCCCAAGAGCCAACAGCGGCACAAGAGCCGACAGGGGCTCGCCTCGCCTGTATTGTTGCGCCCGCGTGTGCGGCACGCTTGATCTCACTCGCCCTTGTGACGGCGTTTCCAGAACGTCCGTTTCACTGAATTCTTTTGGAAAAACTCACTCCCGAGTAATCTCAAGGAGTCCATAAACACTATCACAGTGGATAACTCAACACTGTCCATCATCACACGCATGTACTAGCCTGAAACTTAAAACAGCGTCTAAGTACATCGGCAATGACTAGTAAATCACATATTTATGAAATCTTACAGCTGTTTAAAAAATCATATTTACATTCCTTAATCTACTGTGACTCAGCTGAAAACTTGAACTAGCAGCTTGGATTTTTCAGTTCATTAGATCATGATTAAATTGATTAAAATTAAATTGATTAATCAAAATTAATTACTTATTAATTACAACTTCTTTAATGACCTTGGTCAGTCAAAAGCATGGCAATCTAGCAAATCGTTAAATCTTACACTCTATATTTACATATTGTACAAATTACGCATTGTGTGGTATTAATCGATCCTAGGTTGGTACAATTTCAAGTCTACTATATTCCGTATACCTAATCGTTTTCCAGAGCTTGGATACTCTAAGCAATAAGCATTTGTGTGAGGTATACCAATGACTTTATATGGTCCATTATAAACAAACTTAAATTTAGAGATTTCATTGTCTATCTCGCTCGATTTCTCATGAGCTTTTACAAGTACTAAGTCTCCGATCGCAAACTTAGCAAAACGCGCTTTAGCGTCATGACGACGTATGCGAGCATCGGCTTTAAGCTTCATTACTTCTCGCAAACGATCTTTTTTCACACCAATACTAATGTCAATCCGTGGAGGGAATTT
This sequence comes from Schistocerca americana, assembly GCF_021461395.2. Classification (NCBI taxonomy): domain Eukaryota; kingdom Metazoa; phylum Arthropoda; class Insecta; order Orthoptera; family Acrididae; genus Schistocerca; species Schistocerca americana. The sequence continues at coordinate 825,740,511 of NC_060119.1, forward strand.
GATTATCTCTTCCACTAAACATTTACTTCTGTCATCCAACAGGATTTCCTCTGGAGAAAATCCCGTCGATTCATGTCTCAAGGTGTTCATAATTCTCTCAAATACTGCTACATATTTGCCCCATGCCCTATGGTTGTGATGGCAGTAGGTACGGCACAGTCGGCCTAGCTCGCGCATATACCTCTCAGCGGGATTCCCAGCCGGACAATAAGCTGAAATATGGATCACCTCGACCCCATTACTTTCCATGCCTTCATTCCACAACTTAGAAGTAAATTGTGCCCCATTGTCTGATAGAATCGCCTTGGGCTTACCAATATGAACAAAATAATCGTTCACAAGCTTGCTAGAGACCGCTTTGGCTGTAGCTTTCCTAATCGGGTATAGCTTGATGAACTTGGAAAAAGCTTCTAGCACTACTAAAATGTAGGCAAAGTTTCCTGATGACTTGGGCAAAGGTCCGTACAAGTCCACGCACAGTAATTCAAAGGTGTCGTTAGGCCTTATACTTTGCATAGGACCACGACTCGTACAGTTGGTAACCTTCACCTTCTGACATAAATCGCAAGTTTTCACTCTGTCAGTAACGCGTTTTAACATGTTGTTAAAATGCACTACTTCACACAGCTTTTCAGTACATTTCTTCGGTCCACAGTGACCATACGCCAAATGGTAGTAGTCTATTATTTCCGTGACGAATTTGGTGGGCCAGCATACCCGCCAAATATTACTATCTTCACCCTTACGTATGTACAAGATATGATCGTATATCTTGTAATACTTCCTTAATTTCTCTCCTTCCTTCTGGACTCTTTTCATCATATCGGGTTTTCACCATATTTAAACAACCATCCTCGTTCTGATGACGACGTAGATTCTTACAAATGTTCATTATTAATTTACGTCCCTCAACTTCTTTAAAATAGTACAATTTGACCACTCCATCTGCCTCATCTTTCAATAGACCTTGATTAGACTCGGGCAACCGCGACAGCGCATCCGCTACGCAATTGTCGGTCCCTTTTACGTAACAGATGTCATAGTTAAATTGCTGTAAATACAGCGACCACCTAGTCAGTCTTTCGTGAAGTAGTTTACAATCCTTCAGATAAGTGAGCGCCTTATGGTCCGTATGAATAATCACCTTATGGTCCCATAGGTAACCCTTGAACTTCTTGAATCCCCACACGATAGCGAGACACTCTTTCTCAGAAATCGTGTAGTTTCGCTCACTTTTTGATAAAGTTCGACTCGCGAACGCTATCGTCCGGTGTTCCTTATCCTCTCCTTTACCAACTTCTTGGAACAGTTCTACCCCCACCCCGTAATTCGACAAATCCGTTCCCAGATGGAAGGGTAGCGATAAATCAGGATGAAATAGTATGTTAGATCTTAACAACTCGTCTTTTAATCTCTCGAAAGCGGCCTGACACCCGTCAGTCCACACAAACGGAACGTTTTTGCGTAAGAGGTTATTCAAATTTTCATCATTAAACACTTGTCCTTTTACAAATTTACGGTAAAATCCTGTTAGCCCTAGAAAACTTTTTAACTGTTTCCTAGACTTGGGTGGAGGACAATTCCTTATTGCCTCTAGTTTCTCTGGGTCCTTTGTAATACCAGCAGTGGTAATTACATGCCCTAAAAATTTCAGTTCCTGCTTCACAAATTCGCATTTCTTTAGCTTTAGAGTCATTCCGCCACGGCGCAATGCTCTAAAAACTTCATCTAACAGGTCACAATGGTCATGCCAAGTGGCATTGGCCAACAATAGGTCGTCAACATACACAGTTAATCTTGAACTCAATGCCGGTCCTAGCACTTTATCTAGGGCCCTGATGAATACGGACACAGATATATTAAGTCCAAACGGCAGTACTCTATACTGATAACACCTGCCCGCAAACAAGAAGGCGGTGTATGGCCTAGATTCTTCTTCGAGTTCTATTTGCCAGTAACTAGCCGTCAGATCGAGGCTAGTCATGAATTTAACGTCATGAAAACGTTGCAAAATGTCCTCCATACTCTCTGGTCTGTCTGTTTCGCGTTGAACGACCCTATTCAACGTGCGTGCGTCAATCACAATACGCACACTACCATCCCGTTTTGCTACAATGACCAAACCGTTATTGTATGGACTCGTACTTCTTTCAATCACTCCCCATTCGATCATCTTATCTATCTCCCGTTGCACTGCTTCCTTTTTGGACAGCGGTATAGCATACGGTCTCACGAAGAATGGTTCGTGCGGAATTACATGCAACTTGCATTTATATCCTTCCACAAGTCCCGGTTTGTCTGAAAACACACTCTTATTCCTCATTATTACTTCATACAGGCCTCGTCTTTGTTCGTGTGTTACGTTTGACACACCGTCTACAATACTTTCCAATTCACTTTCTACACTATTGTCAATGCCGAGATTCCTCACATTACAGTAGTTCAAATTCATACCTACGTCAATAGCATCCGGCCAATTAACAATGTGTATAGGCTGGTATTGCCTATGCACACCGTCTCCTGTCTCGTCAAAACTAACTACTATTGTTTTATCTTGTGACGTACATGTCAAAGTTTTGCTTTCGCAATTAATCACTGCACGGTACTTTAATAGCCAATCTAACCCGATAATTACTTCCGTAGTTAAGTCTGGCACGACGACAAACTCTTGTTCAAATCGTGCCCCACATATCTCGAAGTTGACAAAAATCTGTTTTGTGACCGGTTTACTGGCCTTCCCAGTAGCACCGATAATTTTCACTCCTGTTACTGGCATAACTACGATGCCAGGTCTGTCTTTCAGTAACTCAAATATTTTCCCAGATACAGCACTCAATTCTGCACCGGTGTCAATCAACACGTTTAGTTGTAGGTCGTGCATATTAACAGACACTACTATCTGTCTACACTTGTCCTCGACTGTTTCTTTATTTTCCCGCAGTAAATCCTCGTCTATATCCAGGTCATTCCAGAAAAAACCATCCGGCTTTGATCCTAAATCCGGTTTATCTGGCGGCTTTTTCAGCCTCTGTTCACATACAGTTTTAATTTCAACACGTCTGTCCTGAGGCTTAGTCTGTAGCTTCGCCTCCAATACCGAAACCTTTTCCTGTAACTCGTCAACTAGTGAGTGCTGCTTTGCTATCACTTCACTAATTGTCACCTTCGTTGATTCCTCTTTGGTCAGATTGATCTCATCTGCCAATCTACCTGGAAGAATGTGCCCAGTAGCATCTGAAATTACTTCCTCTGGATCTGCGCAACCCACACTGCTACCGTCTGACCGTATAACGTCAGCTCTAACCTCATACACGCTGTAATCTACGTGCTTTTCTACCAATCGTTTCCGGCTATCACTAAAATTTTCGTAATCTTTCTCCTTAATACTCTCGCAATGTTTAAACTGGATGTTCGCGTCGGATGGGTCGGCTACTTCTACCACTACAACTTTCGGTAAAGTCTGCCGGTTAGGGCCAGAGCTTTCCGTTACTACTTCAACATTCAACTCCTGCGGGACGAAACACGACGCATCTTGCTCGTGCTCCCGGTTAACATCAACTATTTCTAGTAAAGTCTGCCGGTTAGGGCCAGAACTTTCTATCACTTCACAATCACTATCTTCCTGCGGGACGAGACGCGGCAAATCCTGCCCGCGCTCCCCATAACCACTTCTCCCGTACAGGCCCCTATAATCTCTTAGTTCGTCGTATAAGCGACCGAACTGCCTTAACCAGACCTCATCCCTCTCTGGATCCCCTCGCTCGATGACGGACGTTTTATCCGACATCTGATCTTCTTTCAACACTTGCGAATCATTCTTAAACTCAATCTCCAGTGCCACTGTGGGTGTTACAGCTGCCACTTTATAATCGATTTCCGGAACACTGCTTAAATTGTTCTCACTGACAGTGAATGTATTTTCTACTGCCGTGTCTACAGCTGATCTACTACTTGTGGGCGCACTCCTTTCTCCTAATACTGGCACACTCTCCCGCCGTTGATTATTCCATACGGAATTTTCATAACGACGACACCTGGGTTTTCTCCTGTTATTGGGCCGCCAAAATTTCTCCACGCCCGGTCGGCCCCTCACCGGCGCGGCTAATGGTTTCCCTGTCTCGTCCCAGCAGATACGCTCCCCGGATACTGCTGAGGCGGCTGGTCACACCCTCTGGCGTTATTACTATTCTGCGCAGCCCGTATCATGCTAGTATGATACTGGTTTCCGTCATTCCGGTTATTATTTGCATTGTAACGATTGTCATTACGGCCCGAACCATTATAGTTATTGCTGCCATGGTTGCGGTATGCATTATTCCCATGGTTATTGTTGTTGTGGTTGCTGTGGTACCCGTTGTTGTTACCACGGCCTCTACCCCTGTCGCGATTATTGCGCCAATAGTCCTCGTCCTCAACTCTTCCCAGGAAATCATTGATTGTCCTGTGATTGCTTCCTACGTATCGTTTTGTATCATCTGGAAGCTTCTTGTAGAGTTCCCAGACTATTTCGGATTCCGAGCGGCGATCACGCAAATATTCCAACTTGCGGATCCAGCCCTCACAAAACTCCTTCATCGAGCCGCACGAATTCGCATCGAAAGGCCTCGATACGACAAATTCGCGCCAGACACTTTGCTGTTTTTGCTCTGACCAGTATTCAGCCAGAAACAAATTTTTAAACTCGTCAAAAGTCATATTCGTAATGTTGAGGTTTAAGCCCCAACGCTTGGCATCACCAGCCAACACATCAATAACCGCATTAATTTTTCTCTCATTAGTCCATGATCTGGGTAAAACTCTTTCACAATTTTTAATGAAATCCGTCGGGTGTATACCGCCTTTTTTCAAGGGGTCGAACCGCTCCTCTTTCGTCAACAACTCCGAACTATGTGCACAGATTGGCACATAGCTCTGTTTTTCGTCAAGTTTCCTTTCTAATTCCGACACCCTCGTAATCACTTGGCAAGTGGTTGTCGCAAGCGTTTCCACTTCCCTCTTTTTCTCTCCGCAGGTATTAGCCTGCTTCGTCACTTTGGTATCTACTTCGGATACTAAAGCCTTTAAAGTTTCCACCTTCTGATGATCCTCTTTTCTCACTAATTGAATTTGTTCTGTCACCTTATTCTCGATGATCGGAGCAACTGCGTCTATTACACTTTTCTCGATTCTGCTAATTTCGGAATCAAAACGAGTATTTATGCTCGCAATTTCCGCCTGAACGCCTATCATTTCCTGTTTAAGATTACCGATTTCGGTATTAATTACAACAATATCTTCTTTGATTTTATCAACTTTTGTGTTAACAACTCCAACATTGTTGTTAACAACGTTAATAGCTTTGTTCTGATTGTCTAGCATCCGTTCAAATTTTTCAGACTGAGCTTCTTGCTTGGCAGCCCGAGCTTCTTGCTTGGCAGCCTGATCTTCTTGCTTGACCGATTGACTCTTGATTTCGTTAATCAAAACGTTCAATAAATCAGTTAAATTCCCGGAAACTACCGGTTTTACTTCCGTAGCGGCTTCCTCTTTAATTGTCCCCCCGTATTCGTCATCAAGGCATTCAGATTTGATTTTCACTTCTGATTCCGAAACATTTTCTAAAGTTTGGAATTCCATTTCTGCTCTTTGTTGCGTTTCGGCGGTCGCGTCTTTCATGCTAGCCGCCTGCCCCTGAACAATGGGTACCGCGGTGCGCGTTTCCCACTGTTCGACCGATTGTTCCGTATCCAAGTCTACCAAATTTTGGCAATTGTTGCCTTCACTCATTTTAATAATTCTCAATATAACTGCCAAATCTCAAATATAATTAGGATTACTCCCACTACTTATTCTCGCTGACGTAACGGCCTGTACGCAACCAGTACTTTGTTACGAGATTTGCAACATACAAAATTCGTGTCCAGAACAACCTCAAATCCGAAGATTGTCCTGTCACCAGGTCGCCACATGTAACCTCCCCCTCACTTATCGACCTTAATGACAGTGAAAAATTAAACCGCGTGTACCTAATGGAAATTTGGGAAAAGCAATCGTCACCGAAGTTAATCTATCAGTAAAGAGGGAGGAAAGGGTTACATCTAAATGAAAGGAAAAATGCAAATGAAACTGACGGAAATTAATTTTGAAAAGGGGTAAAGTTAATAAAGAAAGTAAATGTGCGGCCGTTACGTTAACAATTAACTAGCGGTAATTAGATATTTGAGATTTGGGGGCAATTACGGTCGCCAGTCCTAAGGACAATTACTATAGTAACTGAAAATGAAAGGTAATTACACATATAATTAGCACTAGAAGCGTGGCAACTGAAGGTTGACACGTGTAGTGTGAAAACTGAAAGTTTGTCAGAAGTAATAAATTTCGCTACTCTGACTTAATTTAGCAAAAGAATTAATAAAACCGGAAAATCGAAAGTTAATTTAGTGACTGAAGTTAATAGTGAGCTTTCTTTCTGAAGCACATCGAAATCCAGTAAAATACGGTTAGTCTTGGACTACCTCAACAGTCATTCAAAAGCAACTTGACTCTACGCAATTTAGAAACAAGAGATTTAACTTTGAACATGAATTAAATGATTCTGAACTATTAACAATAGTAAAATTTAGTACGTACCAAGCTGAGCTGCAGTCACAGGTAAGCTAAAATACGGTAACAAAACTCGCACTCTTAATTTGTGCTTGTGTAATCTAACTATTGTAGCCAGCTAATGCTTAAATGGAACTTTGAAATTAAAGCAGTGAAATGGAATTATGCTGGCGTTTGAATTTCAACGACACTCGGGTTCATTTCGGAAAAGGAAGGGACCCTGCTTGGCAATGCAATTGGGACAATGAGCAACAAAGGTTCATGCTAAGTTGCTGTAATTTTGCGAGGCAAATGGAACAATTTGAAAAGCTGAGGTCTGCCATACAGTTCTGAAACTTTACGTGTTTTTAGTCTTCCTTGTTGGTTGATTGAAGGTTTGAAGCCGTCGATCGAGGAGGTGGCGACAGTCACTCATTGTCGGCCGTCGCTGTTGCAGAAGCTGGATGTTGGCGCGCCTTCTTCTCGACACGGTCACCAGGCGAAACGGGCTCTTGATGTGCGCCAGCTAATGCTTCCGTCCGCGGCACCATGTCAGAAACTATCATCGCGAGTCGAGCGCAATTACATGCTGCCCAACCCCGAAAGCGCGGCAACTCGCGGGAGCGTCGCACAACACCTGCTCCACTCGCTACTCCAGCCAGACTCTCACTGCCCTGCCCGCGCTTCACGCGGCAGAGTTAACACTCCCAAAGATCCTACACACTTTGATTCTTCACACGACCTATCGATGTAATCGTTCGATAGCAGTTTTCCCTAGGCAAGACCCAGCGTAAAAATACAAATAATATTTACGAAACAAACCAATTATACATCGACATAAATGCATAAATATATATATATATACAAACAGTAAAACAATTACAATATATAAAGAGACAGAAATGTCATATCTTGAGGTAACAAAACAAGGAAAAAAAAATAATAGTACAATAGATGGAAATAGGAGGATATGCATTTCCAGCGTTACAACGTCTCCATTCGTCCCTCCATTCACGCCTGTCGCGACACCACTGGAGGCGGGCTGCACGATGTTGGGGCGTGAGCGGAAGACGGCCTAACGGTGTGCGGGACCGTAGCCCAGCTTCATGGAGACGGTTGCGAATGGTCCTCGCCGATACCCCAGGAGCAACAGTGTCCCTAATTTGCTGGGAAGTGGCGGTGCGGTCCCCTACGGCACTGCGTAGGATCCTACGGTCTTGGCGTGCATCCATGCGGTCCGGTCCCAGGTCGACGGGCACGTGCACCTTCCGCCGACCACTGGCGACAACATCGATGTACTGTGGAGACCTCACGCCCCACGTGTTGAGCAATTCGGCGGTACGTCCACCCGGCCTCCCGCATGCCCACTATACACCCTCGCTCAAAGTCCGTCAACTGCACATACGGTTCACGTCCACGCTGTCGCGGCATGCTACCAGTGTTAAAGACTGCGATGGAGCTCCGTATACCACGGCAAACTGGCTGACACTGACGGCGGCGGTGCACAAATGCTGCGCAGCTAGCGCCATTCGACGGCCAACACCGCGGTTCCTGGTGTGTCCGCTGTGCCGTGCGTGTGATCGTTGCTTGTACAGCCCTCTCGCAGTGTCCGGAGCAAGTATGGTGGGCCTGACACACCGGTGTCAATGTGTTCTTTTTTCCATTTCCAGGAGTGTATATAAATATATATATATATATATATATATATATATATATATATATATATATATATATAGTTAAGGCTCAACGGCCATTTGACCATCTTCTTCTGTGTGGATGCACAAACAGTGCCCGAAATCTGATGGGAATCGGCAGTAAAGCCGCGAGTAATGAGTATAATTGGCAGGGGCACTATGAATGTAGTGCGGGACAATAAGTTGCGAATGTGGGTCTCACGGGAGGCGTGCCGGAGGTAAGTTCCTGCAGTCGCACTATCCTCTGCGTCCTCGGGGCTCACATGGATAAAGCGTCTGCCCTGTAAGCTGGAGATGTCGCGATCGAGGCACACATTTTCAACTGTCCCCGTTGACTTATACCAACGCCTGTATGCAGGTAAAGGTATTCATTTCATTGTAAACCTTACTACAGTACAATATCCATGATAAGACAGATGTAGAAGCTACAGACAACTCTGCAGTTACGAAAACGCTGCCTAAATCTTAACGATTCGACGTTCACCCTATTTTGCCCATTGTATGGACCTTAACAGTACAATATTGTTTCAAAGCAGAAACGTTTTCCTAAATGTAATTGAAAACAAAGGCTATTCTGAATTCTTTTGATAACTCTACACTAGCCAGTGACAAACTGTGCAATGTTGAAAAAAAAATCAAACAAAAAAGAACTGAGACAGATACAGGAGGTGCCGACTCGATTCAACAGCTCATGCCACACGCTCGAACGAAGTTTGGAAGTACGATGTGAGCTTGAGATTGCTATCAATGAAGTTCAATAATACTGACTAGCCTCACAGCAGAAAATTACTTAGCTGCACGTGAGATAACAGATCTTCATAGCCGGCCGGGTTGGCCGTGCGGTTCTAGGAGCATTCAGTCTGGAACCGCGGGACCGCCACGGTCACAGATTCGAATGCTGCCTGGGGCATGGATATGTGTGATGTACTTAGGTTAGCTAGGTTTAAGTAGTTCTACGTTTTAGGGGATTGATGACCTCAGATGTTAAGTCCCATAGCGTGCAGAGCCATTTGAACCATTTACAACTTCTTCAACCTTTTGAAGTAGCTGTGACAACAATCTCAGGGAAGACATACATCACTGCTTCCTTAATTATACCTTTTACTCGAGGTATTGCTGTAAAGTTTTCAGACTTGTAAAGCACCTTAACAACTAATGAAGGACGAAGTGTTCTGGATTCCTTGATTAAATCAGTCAATGAAAGACTGAAACTATTTAACACACTGAATGTTAATAGGTTTGTGAGATTATTAGATCCTAGGTTTAAAACACTTGTTTCAGGACATTTCAAGTGGCAGAGAACGCTGGACAAGTACTTCAGAAAGAGTATGCTCTTATGATTGCGTCAACTACAAATTAATACCTAAAACAGAACGATCGATCACCAGTGGTAATACGCCTACGGATACGTCTAACAGTTTGAAATCGGATGATCTACTTTCTTCTGCCGAATTAGCAACAGCGTAACTTTGATGTCGTTACACCAGGCAGTGATTCCGTAATTGACCTACATCAATATTTTGAAAAACCTGTAATAGACAAGCATGCTTGTGTATTAGAATATGGCGCAAAATCTAATAATAGGTTTCGTGTAATGGACATTCAATTTGTGTTGGGTCTGGCAACTTCAGTTCCTGCACAGAGGGTTTTCTCCAAGGCAGAGTAAATAATTACTTAAAAACGCAACAGACTAAAGGTGAAAAATTTAAACACCTTACGTGTATCTTTTAATGTTGTACTTTAAACAACAGACTAATGGACAAGAATTTGAATACCTTACTTTTTATAAAACAAAATTTACATATCTTGCATTGTTGTATTTTAAGCAATGAAAATTCTGAGAAAGATATTTTAAATCTGAAACATCTGTCCACAACAATTTATACTTAATCGATACATCGTCAGTTTCTAAAAATACCATCGATAATGTCGGATGTGTCTACTGTCGATGTTTAAGTAACACTGGTACTATGGTGGTTTTTATAATTCACTTTTTTATTTTATTTATTTTGCATTTTTTATTTTTTTAAATATTTTCTTGTATCTCTTCTTTATATTTGTAACTTGTTTTCTGAAAAGAATACTTGACAGACAAAAATTCCACAATTCCTGGACTCAAAAGTAAACAACTTCTTTCAAAAAAATGTTCAAATGTGTGCGAAATCCTAAGGGACCAAACTGCTGAGGTCATCGGTTCTTATCCTTACACACTACTGAAACTAACCTAAACAAAGTTGTGCTAAGAACAACACACCCACCGACGCCCGAGGGAGGACTCGAAGCTCCGGTGGAAGGGGCCTCGCGATTCGTGACGTTGCGCCTCAACCCAAACCTCACGGCCACTCAGTGCTGCAATTTTTTTTCTTTTTCTTTTTTTTCTAGGAAGAACACCATGAGAGAAGACTCTAGAGACGGAAAAAAACCACAATTCCTTGACATTAAAGACAAGAAGCAACATTTTTGCAAATAAAGCGCCATAACGTGGAAGCCTCTACCACTTCCATTGAGGATTCAGCGTATATTGGCGGAAAACAAGGGGGGCGGAATTGTTATCCCACCCTACTACACAGTGGACGTAGTGCCCCAGGAGCCATACGATCGAATTAGTCGTGGTCCGAGGAAAAACAGAAACGTCTGGACACAGACGATCAACCGACAAAGCAACTTCAGTTGATTAACGAAAGCCAGTTGTCGACGAATCTACTGCCATTTGTTCTCGTCCACAAGAGAGAAACGTGTGGTAATGTATCAGGTTGATGACATGTGTTGCAAAGACCAGCCGGGCTTGAGGAGAGGGTTGCTCAGGCTCAGATTGTGAATAGCCCTATACCGCGACGAGGCGACTTCCATCGGGACGATAGGAAGACTAACGTGAAACCAAACTGTTTTCCAGGATAACAATGGCGCAGCCGTTTCATTTGGGAAGAGGAATGATTGTACTCTCAAACAGGAAAGCAAGCATCTGGAGGTAAGGTGTATCATTGATAAAATGTCAGCTTCCAGAAAAATTATTATAAGTTTCACGTAAGTGCCGCAATTTAGAGTTTATCCGGCCAAAATCGGTAGGCGGAGTTAGAGCGGCCGGTCGAAGACACGTAAATAAGCGAGATGTAATAGAATGAAATGCCTTAGTACATGTTAAAACGGTACGCCTTAAAAACATTAATGAAACCTTCACTTTGATATGGGGAGGTCCCAACCCTGGATTGGACCTTGTAACTGTTTTTTACCGAAGTCGAAAAATATTACTTTTCCAATGGAAACTACCGGACATTGGCATTATTTTGGGCATAGTCATCGAGGGGAACAGGAATATTTGTGCAATGTGGTACACTTTCCTGTAAATGTAGGAATCTAAGATCCGCACTTTGTGAAGAAGACTAAGTAATGACGTTCGTGTTCACGAATTGCCCCCTGAATTCGATTCTTCACCTCCCGCCAATTGAGTGCAACCATTTCCGTCGGACAGCGATCCTCGGTAATTTCTAACAAGTTGTGGCGAGCAACAACCGTTGCGAATGGAATGACAACGTGTTGAAAACCCTGAAGTGATAATAGGATACATTTTCATTCGTTAGCGCGGGCCCCAGAGAGAGAACAAAAGGGATCAAATATGTTGCTGAGGAAGGATATATCATCGATATGACGTAGTAGTACCGTATCACCCACCTGCGCTCGTACCGAGGTTTCTCCTAATATCTTCCACCCACTTTATGGATCGTCAATACGGCGAACCAGAGGTTCTAAGGAAAAGACAAAACCTACATAGAGAGGGAGCTCCCCTGCGTTAAGCCCCTTCGGATGGTGATCTCGGGAGTAAGTTGAACTGTCTCTATGACATATGCGTGAATACTAGTGAAAAGACTTGATAATACCTGACACGCAGTATGACTGAGAGTGGTCGCTTTGAGCACCTGCATCAAGAAACCGGGACTGACCCGGTCAAATGCCTTATAAAAATCAGCATGCATGCATGCAAGCGTGTGACGAGGGCCTCCCGTCGGGTAGACCGCTCGAGCCGTCCGAAGTGGCCGTGCGGTTCTAGGTGCTGCAGTCTGGAACCGCGAGACCGTTACGGTCGCAGGTTCGAATCCTGCCTCGGGCATGGATGTGTGTTATGTCCTTAGGTTAGTTAGGTTTAACTAGTTCTAAGTTCTAGGGGACTAATGACCTCAGAAGTTGAGTCCCATAGTGCTCAGAGCCATTTGAACCATAGACCGCTCGCCTGGTGCAAGTCTTTCGATTTGACGCCACTTCGGCGACTTGAACGCCGAATTAAAATCAGCAAAAAGCAGGGCTCCAGAGACAGAAGTCGCTGCAGCCACCGAGACACCCTCGCGGCATTCGATTATAGAAGTCAGAATCGTTCGCCAAGACACACAGCTTTGGTGGGTAGCAAGGATTTTCTCTGGCAATGTCGACAGTTTTGTAATCGAAATTAAGTAGTGTAATCTGGCGGATTTTATCAATTTCTGGAGGCCCGGTTGTCTTCGGAATTATAAGGATTTTTCCAGCCTTGAAGGGGTCAGAAATCAGATCCCCCCTCCTCCCTGATCACCTCATTTATTAGTGACGTTATGGTATCACCTAAAAGAGGGCGAGAAAGCGCATTAATTCCTTAGGAATACTGCCGAGTCCCGGGATTTTTGCGATGGTAAATCAACAATAATAAGGCTATATATATCATCGCAAGTAAAGCCACTTAGAAACTCATCATTTAAGCGGGAGTTACCCCGCAATCGAGGAGAGGAGTTGGGAGGTTACCCTCATCTGTGTCATCTAGTAGTCAGGCCTACTAGATGAGTTGCCTCCCAAGCGAGTGCTTTTAATATTTGCACATCAGAAATATTTTCATGATTTATCATACCCACTGCAATTATGCTTGAAATTAGAGCCCTGGTACCTAACAGTTAAGCTATGATTTATTGTCGTCTTTACTTCTTAAAGCAATGAATAACGCATCTGACTAATTGCTTGTGCACGTTTCTGATGGACCCAATGCACTCTGGCAAGACCACATTTCCTTTCTGTGGCATATATTTTAATCAAAGTTGGGACACACTGAAAAAAATGGAGCTTATGATATAACGCGTCAACAAAAATGGCTACCCACAACTCAATAATCAAGACCACCATTTGTTTCATATATCTCCTCTTTAATTATAATAAATTATTTCACTCTGATGTTGCATAATTTCTTGCATTACACTTGATAAATTATAGTTAAACAATGGATCCTTCACCCAAGGGTGGGCATGACATTACATAAGCATTTTACTATGCTATGGTCTCGTAATGTTTCTGTTTATTGCTGCTGTGCACTTTCTGGATTGTTAAGGAATCTTTCGCTACTTCATCCACTCCCATACTCTCATAAGCTCATTCATTAGCAACATCTAAGGCAAATCATGCTTGACCCACCGTATTTGAAACTAATTCGCTACTGCCTCATACAAATTACACAGATTAAATATACAAAATAAATCACATTGGCAGAATAAAACACATCTCAAAAAACAAAATGTTTGGTTACCTACTTGTTCTGCTTTCCCACATCAATCTATATTCATACCAGATCCACACTTCACTGACCCACGTAATAAACCTCCCTACCACAAACTCTGGAGGAGTTATGCACATTTCCCTGTGCAGTGCAACCAACATGGTGTTGACTCACCTTAATTCTCTCTCAGAGTATCAGAATATCAAGCTAGCATCACACGAATGTATCTCATAATGGAAATTTTTTTGGTATCTTAATTATCTCACGCACGGATCCTCAACTGAAAGTTTGGACAAACAGTTCTATTTTTATATTGTCTCATAGTCAGGTTGAGACTCACACTGTACTCACCACGAGGAAGTGCTTGTCTGTAATTCAACTTCTGTGCACGCAGTTATTAAATATTTTCAACTTACATTTACACACGCAACTATTTCATGTTAATATTACTACTCTCAAGTATTTCATCTAATAATTACAACATGTGGTTTCATTGTGACTGTTGGTCACTTCCGAAGAATCCTATGTTCCCCATGAATTTCACCTGCCTATCTTTTCCCAAAAGATTCACATGAGCCTCTCATCAAAAGTTTCTGAAAAGAGAAATCATTATTTTTTATCTCCTCTTAAATATTCCACATGAATAACATTTTCATTTAAATCTGTTTCTCTGGAGCACACATAGAGCACGTCTTCACACCTCAGGATCCAACGAGAGAGTATTGAAACATGGCGGTTCATACGGTCATCCGTGCTTCCGCCGAAGTGTGGGAGGACCTTGCCAACCTATTAGTCAGCCACATTCCAGGCCCTCTGGTGCTCTGGTATGCTTCCTCTCTTTGGTTCGGCCAAAGGTGACCAGACGACTGTCTCAAAGGTGATTATAGAATCTACCTTCACTATCTGTGGTCAGCAGACATCCAGCCATTCATTAAATTCACAAACATCATCAAACTGGATACAGGGATCTATTTTAAGGAAGTGCACATCTGAATAACTAAATATATGATTTGTCCTTCTTTCCTACGTTGGTATCCAGCTTCGGTGAATTAAATAAAATGGTGTTGTTACACAAAAAATGCTGTTCTGACTAGAACAACGAAGTATGTTGTTGTACATATTTTCTGTATCTGGCAGTACTGTACCCTTTCAGAGTAAACCCATCAGAGACAACCGTATTAGTGGTCAGTAAATTAATTATAGTTCGCTGTGGAAATGTCACATTGCGATGTCAGTATGTGACCATCGGTGTAAGGGACGTGACACATGCTCGTTTGCGACGCGTCCGGAGCCGGATAAGGTGATACAGGGAGGTCAATTCATTCTTTAGAAAGGAGCGGGATTTTGATCTCACCCTGAATCACTCCAGTTGTTGCCTCTTTAACTGAAGAAATTTCGCCTTAACACGGCGGACATCCATAAGCTTTAAAGGAGCTTGTCTGTTACCGTCATACATCTACATCTACGTGATTACTCTGCTATTCACAATAAAGTGCCTGGCAGAGGGTTCAATGAACCACCTTCAAGCTGCCTCTCTACCGTTCCACTCTCGAACAGCGCTCCGGAGAAACGAGCACTTAAATTTTTCTTTGCGAGCCCTGATTTCTCTTATTTTGATGATCATTTATCCCTATGTAGGTAGGTGCCAACAGAATGTTTCCGCAATCGGAGAAAACTGGTGATTGAAATTTCATGAGAAGATCCCATTGCAACGAGAAACGCCTTTGTTTTAATGATTGCCATTCCAATCCACGTATAACCGAGAGAGGTGGCGCACTGGTTAGCACACTGGACTCGCATTCGGGAGGACGACGGTTCAAACCCGCGTCCGGCCATCCTGATTTAGGTTTTCCGTGATTTACCTAAATCGCTTCAGGCAAATGCCGGGGTGGTTCCTTCGATAGGGCACGGCCAAATTCCTTCCATATCTTTCCCCAATCCGAGCTTGTGCTCCATCTCTGATGACCTCATTGTCGACGGGACGTTAAACACTAATCTCCTCCTCCTCCTCCAATCCACGTATCATGTCTGTGACACTATCTCCCATACTTCGCGATAATACAGAACGAGCTGCCCTTCTTTATATTTTTTCGATATCATCCGTCAATCCCATCTGATGCGAATCCCACATCGCACAGCAGTCCTCCAGAATCGGACGGACAAGCGGGGTGTAAGCAGTCTAATAGACATGTAACATCTTCTAAGTGTTCTGCCAATGAATCGCAGTCTTTGGTTGGCTCTGCCCATAATACTATCTACGTGATCGTTCCAATTTTGGGTCTCTATAACTGTAATACCTAAGTATTTAGTTGAATTTACATCCTTAAATTTCGTGCGACTTATCGCGTAATCGAAATTTAGCGGATTTCTTTTAGTACTCATGTGAATAACTTCACACGCTTCTTTATTCAGGGTCAATTGCCACTTTTCGTACCACACAGATATCTTATCTAAATTATTTTTCAATTCGTTTTGGTGATCTGATGACTTTACAAGACGATAAATGACAGCATCATCTGCAACCAATCTAAGACGGCTACTGAGATTGTCTCCTATGTTGTTACTATAGATCAGGAATAATAGAGAACCTACAACACTTCTTTGGGAAACGCCGGATATTATTTCTGATTTACTCGATGACTTTCCGGCTATTACTACGACCTGTGAACTTTCTAACAGGGAATCACGAATCCAGTCGCACAACTGAGGTGATGTTCCATATGCACGCAGTTTGGTTTGAAGACGCTTGTGAGGAACGGTGTCGAAAGCCTTCTGGAAATCTAAAAATATGGAATCAATTTGTGTGCGGCTGGTCCCGGCGGAGGTTCGAGTCCTCCCTCGGGCATGGGTGTGTGTGTTTGTCCTTAGGATAATTTAGGTTACGTAGTGTGCAAGCTTAGGCACTGATGACCTTAGCAGTTAAGTCCCATAAGATTTCACACACATTTGGACACATTTGAATCAATTTGACATCTCCTATCGATAGCACTCATTACTTCATGAGTATAAAAAGCTAGTTGTGTTTCGCAAGAACGATATTTTCTGAATCCGTGCTGACTACGTATCAATAAATCGTTCGAATACAGTATATGTTCCAAAACCCTGGAAGTAAAGAGGTGGATCCCTATCTTCCACCCTTCTTCTGTTTTTTCTCTGCTGGAAAACGTTATTTGTTTCGGCTGTGCGGTAAAGCGAATGCCGCACTGGGCGCGATGGAAGGGGGAGGGAGGGTTCCTGCGGGAATTCTTCGTGAATTCTGCGTCAGGTACAGTGGGTGTTGCGGCTCCTGGGAAACAAAGGTATCGGAAATTGACGGTACGTCTTTTACCGTCACCATATATGCCGCTGGCACATTTGGGCCAATCGGGGTTCAATCATCAGTGGTTTGTGTCACGCTTTCCTCTTCCGGGGACGCGGAAGAAGTGTGGGTACACATTACAGACTCAGGGATGTCTGACAAGTCCGTAGACATGGTACGAAGCTTCGGAACAGGTCTATCCTCATTTGATTCCGACGAGGCGGTCTCGGTCCTGAGTCAGGTCGGAGGGAGTGCATCCGGTCTAAACTCAGGGAGGGGAGGAGGCCTCGTCCACTCGAATCTTTTCAGTGGAGTGGAGAAGCGAAGAGGAATCATCTGACTCATCATCATCTTGCGTCCTTCTGCTCTTGTTTTGAAGCGAAGGTGATGGTGGTGCGGAAGCTACAGTGGCGAAGTCCCGACAAGACGATAACGGCGGAAATGCGCTAGGACCATCAGGCAATGGATCGCCTTGCCCTTCAGAAACTTGGTTAGGCACAATGGCTGTCACTTGGGAAACCTGGCCTGCTAAAGTTAGCATTGTATGTTGTCAATAAGTGGATTTTAAGATTTTGACACGACATGGGCAATATATACGGAGGTGTCCACTCTCATTACATATAAATCAGGTCCCTTCTTGTCCAGTGCCAAATACATGAACCCGGTATCAGCACGCCTGTAAATAAGAGGGAGTAGTCCGTTTGACTGCTTTGTCTACTGATCTAACTCTGCAATAAGCTTATAAACGATGATGGGCGGACCAACGTTCCCGCCATGTATTCCGTACGTCCCAAAACGGAAGCAGGACCGTCTTGAGGAAACTGTCATCAGCTTCCGGTGGGAGGTTAAACACCTTAACATTCGTACACTCTACCTCCGCGTTCTCCAGAATAACCATACTGTTAGAGCCATCGCGATGAGTGAAAGGGACTCGTTGTCCGTGCCACAAAAGGAGCCTGCCAACCGGAAGCGGATCTGTGAACTCGACATAAAACACAAACGACTCTGAATCGGTGGAAGCCGTCTGAACCTGTTCTGAAGAGACTTCGACCGAATTTGCAAGCCAGTAATGAATTTCTAACGACATCGGCTGCACATGACGCGTGGGCTGGTCAGAACTAAAACTAACTGTACCCACGCGTGGCGAGTTCCTGGGACCCATGGATGATGACAAGGCGCATGACAACGCTGCCTCAAAATGGAATCACAAACAAGAGACCCCGAGAGAAAAACAACCATGTGACGCTCAGAAAGACTCACACGGCACTGTAGACAAACAATGAAGCTCTCGCAGCGCAACGATAGAGGCGGAAACAGGCGAAACCCTCTCGACTGTGGTGCGAAACGGGAATGCTATGCCATTAAGGCAGCGGCAACTGCCCGGAATTTGCTAGCTCGCTTCCCGTCAGCCCTTAATTCTCAACTTATCCACACACTACTAACGTTGCGCCCTTTGCCCATTCTTATTATTCGCGACGCCGGCCAGAGTGGCCGAGCGGTTCTAGGCGCTATAGTCTGGAACCGCGAGACCGCTACGGTCGCAGGTTCGAATCCTGCCTCGGGCATGGATGTGTGTGACGTCCTTGGGTTGGTTGGGTTCAAGTAGTTCTAAGTTCTAGGGGACTGATGACCTTTGGAAGTTAAGTCCCATAGTGCTCAGAGCCATTTGAACCATTATTCGTGACATTTTGCCGATTCCCGTTAGATTTCCCTTTAGAGATGTAAATCCGCACTGAAGAGATCACTATCGTCCTCAACTTAATTACCTATATGTGGCGTCTGTTGTTTCGGACGTCTCCGAAGGAACAGACGCCATTTTGAATCAGCAGCCATTTATTTAAATCAGGGGGGAAAGTTAGATATATGTGCCGGACCGATATTCGGACGCTGTCTCCTGCTCAGTAGGCAGATGTGCTGACCACTGCGACATCTAGATACAGTGGTCATTGGAACTACACGAACGTATCCGAAAAAACTGATACCAGATATATACAGGCTGAAGAAAAATTTGCGCTCTGGGACTTTCCAGCGCGATTCCTCATATTGTGGCAGCACAAAAATGTCTCACAAATCTTCGTCCTGCGCCTATTTCAGGGCAGTAAAAAACGTTATAGTTTGGCAATCTGGCAATACTGTAATCACGTGTCAGGTAACTACCTCTGTCAGGATGCAGTCCTACGGCTGTGCAGTTGGTGCAGTGGTTAGCATATGGGATTAATATGCAAGAGGTTTAAGGTTCGGTTCTGGGTCGGCGGCTGTTTGTTTTTATTTGCCAAAAAACAGTCTGTGTGGTATGGTACCTGGCGCTTTAACCATCATACAGCGATTAGGTAGGTCTTCTACAAAACATTTTCAGTTACGTACTACAAACATAAAAACGGAACCACAACTGTTTTCATTGGTCCGCTTTTCAAGAACTTACTGTACGTCGTGGCCGTGAATTCCTCCGTAGCACTGAATTTACTAGAGTCCAAATTATGTATATCCTCCCCCAATGATGCCATCGATTAATACTATTATTCTTGCCACGTTCAGGTCCATTACATATTTTTTTGGGCCTTACGTCACCGGTAGAGCTAGCAACGTGATTCTGCAAATAATTTGAATGGAACCCTCGACCTCCTGTATGATTACCCAAAACGCTATCGAATGTACTAACTGCACAGCACTACTTCTGACAGAGGTAGTCACCGTCTATGTGATTACGGCGTTGCCAGATTGCCAGTCTGTAACGTCCATTTACTGCCCGAAATACGCTCAGGACCAAATTTTGTGAGGAATAGCGCTGCGAAGTCCCAGTGCGCGAATTTTTCTTCTACCTGTATATCAGAAATAGCGCCCACAGTGCGAATTACCAGGTATGGGAACCACATGACATCCAGTGGCACCGTATATCATAACGCCAGATGCTGTCCCCGAATGACTATGACGAATGACATCTGGCAACGTTAATTCCACTATGACCACGAAGGCTATCACTCTAGCTGGAGTTTGACTGTCAGCTACTCGACCGTTGGAGGAAGCGAGTCTGCTCGAGGAACTGTTCCATGCTCATGTTGTGGGCTTTATGGTGAAGCCTTTCTGTAATTGGCAGCAGCTTTGCGATCAACCTGTGTGTGAAGCACTGCATCCTGATTTCTTTCGGACCTGGTCTGCCGTTGTGAGCCAGAGGCGCTAGTTTGTGTTACCATACCTCGCTGTGTCTGGACGATTTTCTGGACAAGTAGTCACGATCCGTGGCGAACGTGTATTAAATTTCAAATATGGTGGTCTACTCCGAGCGTTACTGAGCAGCGTCGCTGGCTGGTTGTATGTGCAAGACACCCCTACTGACATATCAATCTGTAGGTTGTCTGCCCTGATTTTCTTATGACATGCTTTCCAAACTTCTATAAAGTGTTTAGTATTTTATTAAAGTACTATTCTAGGTTCTTACGGTTAAGATATCTGTAAACTACCTGCCTGCCATTTTACAATCATGAGCCAAAACACTATGACCACCTCGTTAATAGCTTGTTGGTCCGTCTTTTGAACCAAATACTTCTGCGTATCACAGATCCGACAGGTTGTTAGTAGGTTTGTGAAGGTATGTAACATCAGATGTCTATGCACAGGATATGTAATTCGCGTAAATAACGAGCCGCTGATTTGCGTACTTGGTGATGGCTCCGATAGGGACCCAGTTTGGTTCCATAGGATACATACACTCCTGGAAATTGAAATAAGAACACCGTGAATTCATTGTCCCAGGAAGGGGAAACTATATTGACACATTCCTGGGGTCAGATACAACACATGATCACACTGACAGAACCACATGCACATAGACACAGACAACAGAGCATGCACAATGTCGCCACTAGTACAGTGTATATCCACCTTTCGCAGCAATGCAGGCTGCTATTCTCCCATGGAGACGATCGTAGAGATGCTGGATGTAGTCCTGTGGAACAGCTTGCCATGCCATTTCCACCTGGCACCTCAGTTGGACCAGCGTTCGTGCTGGACGTGCAGACCGCGTGAGACGACGCTTCATCCAGTCCCAAACATGCTCAATGGGGGACAGATCCGGATATCTTGCTGGCCAGGGTAGTTGACTTACACCTTCTAGAGCACGTTGGGTGGCACGGGATACATGCGGACGTGCATTGTCCTGTTGGAACAGCAAGTTCCCTTGCCGGTCTAGGAATGGTAGAACGATGGGTTCGATGACGGTTTGGATGTACCGTGCACTATTCAGTGTCCCCTCGACGATCACCAGTGGTGTACGGCCAGTGTAGGAGATCGCTCCCCACACCCTGATGCCGGGTGTTGGCCCTGTGTGCCTCGGTCGTATGCAGTCCTGATTGTGGCTCACCTGCATGGCGCCAAACACGCATACGACCATCATTGGCACCAAGGCAGAAGCGACTCTCATCGCTGAAGACGACACGTCTCCATTCGTCCCTCCATTCACGCCTGTCGCGACACCACTGGAGGCGGGCTGCACGATGTTGGGGCGTGAGCGGAAGACGGCCTAACGGTGTGCGGGACCGTAGCCCAGCTTCATGGAGACGGTTGCGAATGGTCCTCGCCGATACCCCAGGAGCAACAGTGTCCCTAATTTGCTGGGAAGTGGCGGTGCGGTCCCCTACGGCACTGCGTAGGATCCTACGGTCTTGGCGTGCATCCGTGCGTCGCTGCAGTCCGGTCCCGGGTCGACGTGCACGTGCACCTTCCGCCGACCACTGGCGACAACATCGATGTACTGTGGAGACCTCACGCCCCACATGTTGAGCAATTCGGCGGTACGTCCACCCGGCCTCCCGCATGCCCACAATACGCCCTCGCTCAAAGTCCGTCAACTGCACATACGGTTCACGTCCACGCTGTCGCGGCATGCTACCAGTAATAAAGACTGCGATGGAGCTCCGTATGCCACGGCAAACTGGCTGACACTGACGGCGGCGGTGCACAAATGCTGCGCAGCTAGCGCCATTCGACGGCCAACACCGCGGTTCCTGGTGTGTCCGCTGTGCCGTGCCTGTGATCATTGCTTGCACAGCCCTCTCGCAGTGTCCGGAGCAAGTATGGTGGGTCTGACACACCGGTGTCAATGTGTTCTTTTTTCCATTTCCAGGAGTGTATATGTATATGTAAATACACTCCTGGAAATGGAAAAAAGAACACATTGACACCGGTGTGTCAGACCCGCCATACTTGCTCCGGACACTGCGAGAGGGCTGTACAAGCAATGATCACACGCACGGCACAGCGGACACACCAGGAACCGCGGTGTTGGCCGTCGAATGGCGCTAGCTGCGCAGCATTTGTGCACCGCCGCCGTCAGTGTCAGCCAGTTTGCCGTGGCATACGGAGCTCCATCGCAGTCTTTAACACTGGTAGCATGCCGCGACAGCGTGGACGTGAACCGTATGTGCAGTTGACGGACTTTGAGCGACGGCGTATGGTCGGCATGCGGGAGGCCGTGTAGACGTACCGCCGAATTGCTCAACACGTGGGGCGTGAGGTCTCCACAGTACATCGATGTTGTCGCCAGTGGTCGGCGGAAGGTACACGTGCCCGTCGACCTGGGACCGGACCGCAGCGACGCACGGATGCACGCCAAGACCGTAGGATCCTACGCAGTGCCGTAGGGGATCGCACCGCCACTTCCCAGCAAATTAGGGACACTGTTGCTCCTGGGGTATCGGCGAGGACCATTCGCAACCGTCTCCATGAAGCTGGGCTACGGTCCCGCACACCGTTAGGCCGTCTTCCGCTCACGCCCCAACATCGTGCAGCCCGCCTCCAGTGGTGTCGCGACAGGCGTGAATGGAGGGACGAATGGAGACGTGTCGTCTTCAGCGATGAGAGTCGCTTCTGCTTTGGTGCCAATGATGGTCGTATGCGTGTTTGGCGCCATGCAGGTGAGCCACAATCAGGACTGCATACGACCGAGGCACACAGGGCCAACACCCGGCATCAGGGTGTGGGGAGCGATCTCCTACACTGGCCGTACACCACTGGCGATCGTCGAGGGGACACTGAATAGTGCACGGTACATCCAAACCGTCATCGAACCCATCGTTCTACCATTCCTAGACCGGCAAGGGAACTTGCTGTTCCAACAGGACAATGCACGTCCGCATGTATCCCGTGCCACCCAACGTGCTCTAGAAGGTGTAAGTCAACTACCCTGGCCAGCAAGATATCCGGATCTGTCCCCCATTGAGCATGTTTGGGACTGGATGAAGCGTCGTCTCACGCGGTCTGCACGTCCAGCACGAACGCTGGTCCAACTGAGGCGCCAGGTGGAAATGGCATGGCAAGCCGTTCCACAGGACTACATCCAGCATCTCTACGATCGTCTCCATGGGAGAATAGCAGCCTGCATTGCTGCGAAGGGTGGATATACACTGTACTAGTGCCGACATTGTGCATGATCTGTTGCCTGTGTCTATGTGCCTGTGGTTCTGTCAGTGTGATCATGTGATGTATCTGACCCCAGGAATGTGTCAATAAAGTTTCCCCTTCCTGGGACAATGAATTCACGGTGTTCTTATTTCAATTTCCAGGAGTATATATATATATATATATATATATATATATAAGGTGAATTTGGTCGTCGAAACATCAACGTGAGTTCATTATAAAGCTCCTCAGACCACTCCAGTACGGTTTTAGCTCCGAGACACGGACAGTTATACGGCTGCAACAAGACATCGTCGTCAGGGAGGCCATAAAGCAAAAAGGGATTCAGGTGTTTCGCAGCTGTCAGCGTGTCTTCGATTACTACCACAGGTCCCACGCAAGCGCAGGAGAATGTGTCCTATAGCATAATACTGCCCGCACCAGCCCGCGTCCGTGGCGCTCTCCAACCTTCGAGCCGCCGTTCACTTTCATGTCGCCATTTTTTAAGACGACCAGCGACCTTAAATAGCAAAAATGTGATTCAGCTGAATGACCTACACATGGTCCCGAGCCCACTGCAATCGTAATTGACGTAGTCGTTGGTTCAACATGTGAACACTTAAGGGTGGCCTGCTGCGGAGCATCATGTTCAGCAATGTACGATGTGCTCCGAAACACATGTGCGAGCACCATTATTGTGCTGCTTCTTCAGATATGCCACAAATCACCATCTATCCTACTTTCCACATCTACATCCATACTCCGCAAGCCACCTGATGTTGTGTGGCGGAGGGTTTACAGAGCAAATAAACCTCCAAACCCCCGTTCTGTGAGGAGCCGTGGACGTCCAACAATTTAGTGCTTAGTGGTAGTTTCACTGCCCTTCTGCCTCGTTCCGCAGATGCTGACGACAGTAGCACGTGAACATTCGACCCGCCTCGCCGTTTCCGAGGTACTCGTTCACAGGCTCTGCATAATAATAATCAGCTCTTTGTCCAAGTCGATCATCTCAGTTGATTTCCATATTTGCAGCCTATATGTTCGTGAGGGTGATCCCCCATTCGTGTCTGCTCCTTTTACATACTTTCGTTACCACGTCATGTGCTCGCAACGCTACCGGGTGGCATGCAACATGTCGTTGGGCAGTTGCCATAATGTGTCGCTCATTCGTGTATGTAGTATCCTGTATTTTATGAAAATATGGTTATTCAGTGCTCGGCAGCTTTTAACTCATTGATAGTTCTGCCATTTCATTAGAACAGTGACGTCGTTTAGTTCTTGCGCAGTCTGTTTTACTCATTGCCGTCCTATATTTTATTATAATACAGTTTAAGGTTTCCAACGCTCCTCATACTTATTTTATGAAATAGCTTTATATTTAACTAAAATACTCTCCTGGAAATGGAAAAAAGAACACATTGACACCGGTGTGTCAGACCCACCATACTTGCTCCGGACACTGCGAGAGGGCTGTACAAGCAATGATCACACGCACGGCACAGCGGACACACCAGGAACCGCGGTGTTGGCCGTCGAATGGCGCTAGCTGCGCAGCATTTGTGCACCGCCGCCGTCAGTGTCAGCCAGTTTGCCGTGGCATACGGAGCTCCATCGCAGTCTTTATTACTGGTAGCATGCCGCGACAGCGTGGACGTGAACCGTATGTGCAGTTGACGGACTTTGAGCGAGGGCGTATAGTGGGCATGCGGGAGGCCGGGTGGACGTACCGCCGAATTGCTCAACATGTGGGGCGTGAGGTCTCCACAGTACATCGATGTTGTCGCCAGTGGTCGGCGGAAGGTGCACGTGCACGTCGACCCGGGACCGGACTGCAGCGACGCACGGATGCACGCCAAGACCGTAGGATCCTACGCAGTGCCGTAGGGGACCGCACCGCCACTTCCCAGCAAATTAGGGACACTGTTGCTCCTGGGGTATCGGCGAGGACCATTCGCAACCGTCTCCATGAAGCTGGGCTACGGTCCCGCACACCGTTAGGCCGTCTTCCGCTCACGCCCCAACATCGTGCAGCCCGCCTCCAGTGGTGTCGCGACAGGCGTGAATGGAGGGACGAATGGAGACGTGTCGTCTTCAGCGATGAGAGTCGCTTCTGCTTTGGTGCCAATGATGGTCGTATGCGTGTTTGGCGCCATGCAGGTGAGCCACAATCAGGACTGCATACGACCGAGGCACACAGGGCCAACACCCGGCATCAGGGTGTGGGGAGCGATCTCCTACACTGGCCGTACACCACTGGCGATCGTCGAGGGGACACTGAATAGTGCACGGTACATCCAAACCGTCATCGAACCCATCGTTCTACCATTCCTAGACCGGCAAGGGAACTTGCTGTTCCAACAGGACAATGCACGTCCGCATGTATCCCGTGCCACCCAACGTGCTCTAGAAGGTGTACGTCAACTACCCTGGCCAGCAAGATCTCCGGATCTGTCCCCCATTGAGCATGTTTGGGACTGGATGAAGCGTCGTCTCACGCGGTCTGCACGTCCAGCACGAACGCTGGTCCAACAGAGGTGCCAGGTGGAAATGGCATGGCAAGCCGTTCCACAGGACTACATCCAGCATCTCTACGATCGTCTCCATGGGAGAATAGCAGCCTGCATTGCTGCGAAGGGTGGATATACACTGTACTAGTGCCGACATTGTGCATGCTCTGTTGCCTGTGTCTATGTGCCTGTGGTTCTGTCAGTGTGATCATGTGACGCATCTGACCCCAGGAATGTGCCAATAAAGTTTCCCCTTCCTGGGACAATGAATTCACGGTGTTCTTATTTCAATTCCAGGAGTGTATTTTTTAATTCTGTGTATACAGAGCATAAGAAAACTGTGCGGCATAAACTGCAGTCCACATACCTCTCACATATACGAAGAAATTATGTTATATGAACATAGATCTGAAAACGCTTTGTTTCCATGTTACAACCCGTCTCCTCCAACTCATTAATCATGGGGAACACGGAAGAACAATCGTGAGGAACATGCACTCTTGGTGATGTCTGGTTACGTTGTGCACCGCCAGTGTTTCGCTTTACAGGTCCCTGTTGCCATATTGGTCGTCGTCTTACAGAACATGGAGCATCTAAGCCTGATACTCGCGACCGAGGGAGGCCTAGAAGGAGGTGTCCATTCTTCATGCAGTTGTCGACTTCACGACGACCCCAGTGTCACTGTAAGACATGTCGCTGCAACACTGAAAATGGACCACGTAAACGTGTCAACCCTAATAGAGCAACGGTGCTGTTGACAAATGAGACGTCGTTTGAAGTGGTCAGATTGTAAATTTTCACAGTCGACATGTATGGCCAGACGTCAATCCTAGCCCAGTTGCTGAAGCAAGTCATCAACAAAGATTGTCTGTCAATGTTTGAGTCGGCATTGTTGGTGACTCTTCCACCCAGGCTCAACGGACAAGGTCATCATACATTGGCAGAGAATGCTTTACCTGATCTGTCGGCAGATATGTCTTTAGCTAGGCGACAAAACATGTACTTCATGCACGATGGAGCACCTCATTTTAGTGTTAATGTCCCTAGGCTTCCAAATAACACAATTTTGTACATGGCTGCACGTTCAGAGATCGTGAATAAATACAACTGAAAGATAAACAGCCCTTGGTCACTATATTTTTAACAAATTAACCTGGTTTCAACACTGCTAGGAGTGTCTCCTTCAGAATTTAAAACAAAGAATGATCTATATTGTATAACATGGTCACAGAATAATGACTAAAAACGTGTGATGGGGTATAAGTACGAAATCATCGTAAAAGACTGACAGTACTTATATGTCGTTTACAAAATAATAAATATGCCAAAAGGGCATTAGTCACAAAGCTATTTAAGATAAAGAAAACTGTGATGGCGAGCCACTAAGGGCTGCTCGTTACTTGCTTGGTGTAGGTTGCAAAACTGTAGCTACTTAAAACTTTAAATATTTTTGGCTTCGTGGTGGAAGACACTTATTGCTGTGTGTTAATCCATTTGGACAGCTGCTGTCAGTATTAACGAGCAACCTGTACCACGCAAGTAACGAGCAGCCCTTAGTGGCTCGCTTTCACAGTTTTCTTTATCTTAAATAGCTTTGCGACCAATTTCCTTTAGGCATATTTATTACTTTATAAATGACATATAAGTACTGTCAGACTTTTACGATGATTCCGTACTTATACCCTATCATACGTTTTTAGTCATTATTCTGTGACCATGTTATAGAATATAGACCAATCTTTGTTTTAAATTCTGAAGAAGACGCTCCTAGCAGTGTTGAAACCAGGTTAATTTGTTAAAAATATAGTGACCGAGGGCTGTTTCTCTTTCAGTTGTTCCAAATAACAGATTCGGTCACAGAAGGGTGGGTGGAGATGGACCAATAGCCTGGCCTCCACTCCCTCCGGACCTAAACCCACTTAACTCTCATTTGTGGGGGCATTTGAAGGCAGGTTGATGTATGTATCAATGCCCACGGACATCTCTTGTAAGGAAGAGTTGCTTGTGGTATGCTAGTGAGTTCTGTCCGTGTGTCTTTCACATGATTAATGAGTCGGAGAAATTGAGCTATAACATGGAAACCAAGCGTTTCCGAGACCCATGTTCATACAACATAATTTCTTCGCCTACGTGTGAGGAATGTGTCTTGCAGTTATTGCCGTACATTTCTGTTACATCCTGTATGTGAGTGTTGTACGACACCTTAGCCATTAAAAGCATTATTTGTCAGGACCTCATTGTACGCGTCAGTCGATCTGGTGACACTCACCAAAAACCTTTGTAGTACATCCGTGGAAAAGGTATCTGTTTTGGTAATGCAGCTATCGAGTTAATCATATAAATTTCATATTACTTATCATTTGCAATTTTCCGAACTAGACGACTATGTGATAACTGTCTTTTCAGTTGTTTTATTTACGACCGCAGGCTACCGCCATTAGTATATTCAATCTGTATGTCCTGTAACCTCTAAAATTAAGCGCTTAGCTTACTTTCGTGTTTCGTATCAATTGCATCTGATTTCTCCTAAATCCTGTTTGAGTAAATCTAAACGACACGGGCCTTAGAGTAAGTTTAAACTTATGTTTTGCTCTGCCATTGCATTGTATTAATCTTTGTGCTTACGCTTAAGATTCTCCAAAATATCTCCTAATTTCAGTAAATTACACCTACACCAATTGTAAAGTTATTAAGCGGCCGCCGGCCGTTTATTCCGTTACGTCTGAATTTGTCGCAAATGCTATTAAGGTACGTGGAAGTGATATTCTGCCGGCTCAAGTTTGGTCGGTGTTGTCTTATGGCCGAGGAAACACGCTTTTTTAGCGAAACTTGTGTGTAAAATTGTCTGACTTGAAATGGCTTCGTCGTGATCGACTACCATCGTGGCTTAAGCTGTTCGCGCAATTTCTAAGAATAATTTTTGATTGGCTTTGATCAGTAATTCACTGTAGCTACTTAAAACTTTAAATCCTTTTGGCTTCGCGGTGGAAGACACTTATTGCTGGGTGTTAATCGATTTGGACAGTTGCTGTCAGTGTTAACGAACAGCCCTGTAAGGCGATTAACAATTTTTGTAACACCTGCTTAGCACCTGAAATGCTTGGTAATGACATTTAGCCCTCCAATACGAGCGACCTTTGTTGTTTTTATTTGTCATTTCACTCTCATGCCTTTCAAGGGTTACATACAATTGCGATTTTTTTGCAATTTAAAAAAAATAATTTTTTGGTGTTAAAGAAACACTGTTCTAGTACCTTTATTTGCGGTCCCAGTATCTTTCCACTCCCCAACCTGCTCCCTAGCGCTTCGGTTTTCTTCAGCACAATAAGAGGACCACACCGTAACCAAGAAAAACATCCCCATATCCTAACACCGCCTCCTACGTACTTCGTTACTTGCACTACACATTTTGGTAGGTAACGCTCTCAAACTATTCGCGAAACAAAACCCTTCTACCGGTTTGCCATAGGAGGGCCATATGGTATACCGTGATTCCCCATACCACTCGTTTCCAATCATCCACTGTCCAGTGGAGTTGCTGTTTACAAAACCTCAATAGAAATGTGCGGCTTGTGAGTTGTTCGACAACCGTAACGTATCTCCCTACGCACAGTCGTTTTGCTAGATGGACCGCTGGAAGCACTTTGGAACTCAAGAGTGATTCCTTCCGTCTATTTCAAGCCGTATTTTACAGTCACCATCCGCAATACTCGATGGTGCCTATCCGTCAGTACCTGAGGTCTGCGTGGTATTCTTTCAACTGCTTTACTTCTCAGCGTATCCACTTTACAGACACATCACGATCAGTCGACTTGGCAACTTTAGAAGGCTTGAACTGTCGCTAATGAATCTGTTACTCGGGTGACTAGAGTACTGAGCTCTCTTGATCGACCCATTCTGCTGTCACTGCTACTCTACTGACAACACAATACTCCTGACATCTAAATTCGCATTACACAGTGGTGTTCGGACACTTTTGATCGGTTAGAGAATGTATTCTGTATATAAGTAAAGTTTGACTGATCTACACAGCCCAATAAAATTAAAGGATCACTTTCTCGAAACCCCGTGATTGGCTCCCATTACGATGTGTGCTTGAAGTTTGGGTCAAAGCTGCCTACCACCTCCCTCTGTAGTGGCGTAAAGGCGTGGCGACCTGCGACGTCACTCTCGGACTCGTGACGCTTTAGACAGCTAGGTGTTGACATATGCGAAAGAAAGGTCACAGGTCGGAAGTTCACGTGAGCTGGGTTAATGATGGCACCAAATTTTACCACAGTTCTGCACAACGCCACCGTGCACCTGTCACATGATGAAAAGATGGTCACAGTTTCTCTTACCCTCATTTCAACACGTCTTTTGACAGCTCTGCGATGGTGAGAGCCGCTACAATAAGCGTTGGAAGCATGCGTGTTGTTCTTTTTATGCATGGCCAAGGAAAACATTTCAGGCACACTACCGCTCAGGAACGACAAAAAAAGGCCTCCCTCGCGGGGTGGCATAAAGGGCATCAATGAAACTACTCCTTCCCCTGGGGTGATTTTTCATACAGATTTCGCTGTTCAAAATGTTTCAAATGGCTCTGAGCACTATGCGACTTAACTTCAGAGGTCATCAGTCGCCTAGAAATTAGAACTAATTAAACCTAACTAACCTAAGGACACCACACACATCCATGCGCGAGGCAGCATTCGAACCTGCGACCGTAGCGGTCACGCGGTTCCAAACTGAAGCGCCTAGAACCGCACGGCCGCATCAGCCGGCCTTTCGCTGTTGGAACCGACAGTTCCCAGTGGGATGAGCAACAGGACGATATTATAGACAACCATTGATACTTCTCACAGCGTATGAGGTTTTAACCCTTCCCTAAGGATATTGTGGTGTACATCCCCATTGAACGCGATCGCACTCCAAAGGGGTGCAATACGTTCAATGCGGATGCAACCCCACAATACTCTGAAAAGGAATGAAATATCCTGGGGTGCCAGCAATGTCAAAGTTGTCATAAAAATCTACCTGTTGCTCACTACACTACGAACTCTCGTTTTCTACTGAGAAATGTGTCGGAACCAACGCCAAAAGGGAAGGTGGGTTTCATTGACGACCTTTATGCCACCCCGTGAGGCCTTCTCGTGTTGATTCTGAGCGGCGACCTGTCTGAAATGTTTTCCTCGACCACCCATAAGAAAACAGCGTGATTTGAAAGCCGAGTGTCACTTTTCTGACCACAATCGTAGAGACGTAAAAAGAAGGGGTGAAACGTCGGTATGAGGGGCTGTGACGACCTTCTCATCGTGTGATACGTCTACGGAGGCGTTGGGTGGAATTGTGGTGAAATTCGGTGCCAATATCATCTCATTAACCCGGTTTTCAGGTTACAAGAACACCACAGGGTGCCACGCTTTTGCACCATTACAGAGGAATGGCTTATTCGCCGAACCAAATTACAAACACAGCGTCGCTATGGAAGGCAATCGGGGGTTTTCGGAAAAGTGATCTTTTAGTTTTGTTTTGGAGTGTATTTTCCTTGTATAATGATGAGTAATGCTATGTCAGTGTGAGATTGTCTTAGGATGGAAATGTTTAAGCGCTTTAGCTAAGGTACTGCATTGGTTGACAATATAGCCACTGAAGTGACAAAAGTCATGAGATACCTCCTAATAGCGTGTCGGACCTCCTCCTGCCGAGCACAGTGCAGCTCGACGTGGTATAGACTCAACAAGTTGTCATAGCTCCCCTGCATAAATACTGACCTTTCCATCATGTCCCATAAATGTTCGATGGGATTCACATCGTGTTTATTGGCTTGACAAAACATTCAATCTAACTGTGCAGAATGTTCTTCAAACCAATCGCCAACAACTGTGGTCCGGTGACAAGATGCAGTGTCATGGGAACATGAAGTCCATGAACGGCTCAAAATGGTCTCCAAGTAGCCGCGCATAACCATTTCCAGTAAATGATCGGTTGAGGTGGGCCAGAAGACCCAATCCATTTTATGTAAACAAAGCCCACACCATTATGGAGCCACCACCAGCTTGCACAGTGCTTTGTTGTCAACGTGGGTTCATGCCTCGCGGTGTCTGAGGCACACTCGGACCCCACAATCAGCTCTAATCAATTTAGCCCATAACTCATTTTACCAGGCCCCGGTTTTCCGGTCGTCTATGGTCCAACAGGTTTTGTCAAGAGCTCGGGAAAGGCGTTGCCTGCGATGTTTTCCTATTAGCGTCCGTCGTCTGCTGCGACCGTTCATTACCGTCAGATTTCGCTGCATTGTCCTAACGGATACGTTCGTCTTACGTTCCACATTGATTTCTGTTGGCCGGCAGCTGTGGCCGAGCGGTTCTTGGCGCTTCAGTCTGGAACCACGCGACCGCTACGGTCGCAGGTTCGAATGCTGCCTCGGGCATGGATGGGTATGATGTCCTTAGGTTACTTTGGTTTTAGGAGTTCTAAATTCTAGGACACTGATGACCTCCGATGTTAAGTTCCATAGTGATCAGAACCATTTGAACCATTTTGATTTCTGTTGTTATTTCACGCAGTGTTACTTGTCTGTTAGCACTAACAACTCTACACAAAAGCCACTGCTCTCTCGCGTTAAGTGTTAGCTGTTGGCCGCTACGTTGTCCGTGGTGAGAGGTTATACCTGAAAATTGGTATTTTCGGCAAACCTTTCACACTGTGAATCAAGGAGGCTCCAACTACCATTCCTGCTTCAAAATCTGTTAATTCCGGTCGTGCGGCCATAATCACGTCGGATAACGTTTCACATGAACCACCTAACTATAAATGACAGCTCCAGAAACTCACTACCCTTTTATAAGTGATTCAAATGGCTCTGAGCACTATGGGACTTAACTTCTGAGGTCATCAGTCCCCTTGAACTTAGAACTACTTAAACCTAACTAACCTAAGGACATCGCACACATCCATGCCCGAGGCAGGATTCGAACCTGCAGCCATAGCGGTCGCGCCGTTCCAGACTGTAGCGCCTAGAAACCGCTCGATCACCCCGGCCGGCTACCCTTTTATAGCTTGTGTACTCAATCGTACCATCATATGTATAAGTGCAAGTCGCTGTCCCATGACTTTTTCACCTCAGCCTAAGGACTGAGACTGATGGTTAGGCGCAGTGGTTAGACACTGGACTCGCATTCGGGAGGACGACGGTTCAATCCCGCGTCCGGCCATCCTGATTTAGGTTTTCCGTGATTTCCCTAAATCACTCCAGGCAAATGCCGGGATGGTTCCTCTGAAAGGGCACGGCCGACTTCCTTCCCCATCCTTCCCTAATCCGATGAGACCGATGACCACGCTGTCTGGTCTCCTTCCCCAAAAACAACCAACAACCAACAACAACCAACTGATGGTTAGGAACTAAACACTTGTTGCGTTTGGCGATTGACGGTACATTTGACACCTAACAGCGCTGATGAACAGGATTAGCAAGGAAGGAGTCTGTGGGATGGGAAGCGTCTCTCACTAAAGAGAGAAGAGACTTGGTGACAGTCGATAGGTAAATTACTACCCTCTTAGATTGCTGTGTACGCGTTGTCAGGAATGTGGGCTCGAGACTAGTTAGCAAACTGCTGCGGCACTAAAGCAGTGAAGCGGACAGCGAATGGGGCAACTGGGCGCGCATTCCGCGGCGGCGCTGCCGGCCCCTGGCTGTCGCCGCGATGCTGCGCTGACCGCACTGCGAGGCCAGGGGGCGGCCGAGCTGGCCGGCATACCGCAGCCTCTGCATAGCGCTCTGGCGGCCTGCGGTCGGCGAGCGGGGCCGGACAGTCGCCTTGAAATCACGCTGCCGCGGCTCGCGAGGGCTGTGCGCTTTATGTGGGCTCCGGGGGTGGCTCTGTTTGTAGCGCTGTCCCAGCACCGTGCGGGCACCAGCAGTGTTACGGCGTGTGTTCTAAGTGGCGGCTGTTCTCTAAATGTGGCGTGCTGCGACATTAGAAATGTAATTTGTGGATATATCATTGTAAAATTATTGTATGCCTATCCGGTGCTAATAGCGATTGCCTACTGATAGCAACGGTGTCAGATATTCTTAAAAGGGTCACTTAATCTAGTTGAAGCCGTGGAGTAGTAGTGGGTACACGTAAATAGTGGAACGACCACAAAAATCCTGTAGTAGCCAATTAATTATTGATGTGAGATTCACTGATAAGTTATTGAGAAACTGCACTGTGCCTGCATACAAAACTCTTGTGCAGCTCATGCTATCACAACACTTAGTAATGGGCAAAGCTGTCTTCAACCAGAAGATTGATTTGAGCAATACAGTGCTTTACTATACGTGGTATTTTTTGAGGTGGCACGTCCTTGCCTTCTTTCAATCTTTGAACAGACTGAATGAGTTGATAATTTTTTCACAAGGTGAGGCCACAGTCATAATATATTTCTTTATAGTCAGTACCGCCTTCAGACTCTTTTTTATTTGCAGTGTTACATTTACACGATCATGATTTCGGCTTTAAATTGCCATTATCAAGTGTTTTAATGTTTACAGTGCTTAAGATGGCATAACCCGCCAGGATAGCCGAGAGCGTTACCGGCACGGTAACTCAGCGTGTTCGGTCAGAGAGTTAGCTGCATTCTGTAATAAAAAAACTGAGTTAATAGATCAACGACGAACTTAGAAACGGGTGTCTTGCGACGTCCGCCCCGATCAGATGCAACGAACGAAAACGAACAAAATGAAATTAAAAAAAAAAAAAAAAACTGGAACTGTCGTCTTGCGACGTCCACACCTAGTAGATGAAACGAACGAAAACAAATAAAATGAGATTTTGAAAAAAAGAAAAAGAGCGCTAACGCGCTGCTTCCTGGACTCGGGTGGCGCGCCGGCCCAGGATCGAATCCGCCCAGCGGATTAACGACGACGGCCAGTGTGCCGGCCAGCCTGGATGTGGTTTTTAGGCGGTTTTCCCCATCGTACTAGGTGAATACCGGGCTGGTCCCCACGCCCCGCCTCAGTTACACGACTCACAGATATTTGAAACATAGATAAATAGAAAGAAGGATCCTTTATTTTATGGTTACATGATAGTGGAACAAACACTGGTAGCAGTTACTTCTGTAAAATATCTGCGAACGATTTGAAGTGGAATGATCATATAAAATTAATTGTTAGTAAGGCTGGTGCCAGGTTGAGATTCATTGCGAGAGTCCTTAGAAAATGTAGTCCATCAACAAAGGAGGTGGCTTACAAAACACTCATTCGACCTATACTTCAGTATTGCTCATCAGTGTCGGGTTGACAGAGGAGATACAGAAGATCCAAAGAAGAGCGCCGCGTTTCGTCACAGGGTTATTTGGTAAGCGAGATAGCGTTACCGAGATGTTTAGCAAACTCAAGTGGCACTCTCTGCAAGAGAGGCGGTCTGCATCGCGGTGTAGCTTGCTGTCCAGGTTTCGAAAGGGTGCGTTTCTGGATGAGGTATCGAATATACTGCTTCCCCCTACTTACACCTCCCGAGGAGATCACGAATGTAAAATTAGAGAGATTCGAGCGCGCACGGAGGCTTTTCGGCAGTCGTTATTCCCGCGAACCACACGCGACTGGAACAGGAAAGGGAAATAATGACAGTGGCACGTAAAGTGACTTCCGCCACACACCGTTTGGTGGCTTGTGGAGTATAAATGTAGATGTAGGTGAAACACATTCACACTATTACAAGATTTACACTCGACGCAGACAGCTGGGGTACACTAATTACGTCTTGGGGGGTACGGGGTGGCGGTAGGAAGGGCATCCGGCCACCCCTTCAAATTAACATGCCAAATCCGGTTAACCATGGCCGACCCTGCGTAATCGCGGGACAAGGCGCAAGCGATAAATAGATATATAGATAGTGCCTAAGATGGCATACTGTCGTATTTAAAATACACTATTAGACGCCGCGTGGAGTGGCCGCGCTGTTTGAGGCGCCATGCAACGGACTGCGTGGCCTCTCCCGCCGGGGGTTCGAGTCCTCCCTGGGGCATGGGTGTGTGTGTGTGTGTTGTTCTTAGCATAGGTTAGTTAAGTAGTGTGTAAGTCTAGGGACCAATGACCTCAGCAGTTTGGTCCCTTAGGAATTCACACACATTTGAACGTTTTTGAACACTATTGGACACATTGTCTAACGGTCAATATTTCTGGTAAAAGACTGCTGCTTTGTTTTATCACTGAGTATAGCCCAGGGAGGTGAATACCTCCATTGTCTCTTGCATACAACCTGTCATGTGTCCTTCATAACGTAAGATCAGGCCAAACGTTGTCTTGTTCGTCGAGCCTGTGTGTTCTTTGAATCTAATCAAGAATAATTTGCCCGTCTGTCCAATGTAAAACTGATCACAAGATCAGTATTTTATGCGCCAGATGCGTCAAATTTCTTAGAGCCACTCTCTTTTATCGCCTTACCTAATGTGTGTTTCAATCTATGCTTTAGGTAACACCCTGTCCGGAATGCTACCTAAAGTCCTTTTGGAAAGGCTGCTACCAGTTTACTAGTAATACGACCTCTATTCTATAGCATCAGGTACTTTTTATTCTCTACTCTTGGTGTCTCTAGCCGTCTGTGCTTCCGATACATCTATGTGATCTTGCCGCTCTCATATCCGCTTTCTACCGCAATTTGCCGAACTATGTTCGTCAATCTGCTTATAAGCCTCATTCGACTCTAACGGGAGATTGATAATACGCGCTATCGTCTCGTGGAATATGTAGGATGCTTTGAGAATGGACACTACGTTCGAAACTAGTCACCACTAATAACTGAAGGATACTTCTTAATGCAACTTACGACTGGGTTCTAGCAATTAATTTCAATCTACAGTCAGACTGCAGTAGCACAGTCAGACTGGGAGAGCGACTAAAAGTGTATTTGTGTTCCGAAAGCCTCATTGTTTAAAGGACGGAGCCCGTGCCGACGACTCAGTGGCTCTGGGTGTATGAACGCGTTTGCCCTCGTTTATCGATTTCAACTGTGCTCCTTGCATCGCTGTCGTAACTGAATAATTACCCTGGGTCTTCCTGCCTACGTTTGACTTAAGTGGCTCCCTGGCGTTGAAATTACGTAGTGTTAGCTCACAATGCCTTATTATGTAGTACAGCAACGTTTGCATTTCTGCCTTCATCACTCTGAGGTTTTGTGGCAACGCTCGCCTCATGCCCTGAAGTCTATTATGCCCGTGGTGCGACTTGTTAACATTCCGACTGCCACAACGGCCTAGACCTAGCCTTCTCTGTTACGAGCAAATAGGTAAAACCTTCCTTACAATTTTTAATCATCGACAGTAGAATTATTCTGCTGCATAACAGTGTTAAGGGTTCTACTCTGGGAAAACTTTGTGGAAGCTTGTTGCATTCAAAAAGGGTATTTTTGGCTCAAAAACGGGCTGTTCGAGCAATATGTGGTGTAAGTTCGAGAACCTCTTGTCGACCCCTATTCAAAAATCTGGGAATTCTGACATTGCCCTCACAGTATACATTTTCTTTAATGTCGTTTGTTGTTAGCAATATTAGCATATTCCCAAGAGTTAGCAGCTTTCACTCAGTTAATACTAGGCAGAAATCAAATCTGCATGTAGAATGCACTTCCTTGACTCTTGTGCAGAAAGGAGTGCAGTATTCTGCTGCATCCATTTTCAATAAGCTACCACAAGAACTCAAAAATCTTAGCAGTAGCCCAAACTCTTTTAAGTCTAAACTGAAGAGTTTCCTCATGGCTCACTCCTTCTAGTCTGTCGAGGAGCTCCTGGAAGAGCAAAAAAATTAAGCAAATTCCAGTGTTACATTGTTGATTTTCTTCATTTAAACTTACGACTTGTCACCTGAATATGTTTTTTTATATTTCATTTTAACTGTTTTTAATACCGTGTTATAATTTCATGTATTGACTCGTTCCATGACCGTGGAGACTTCTCCTTAATTTGGTCCCACGGAACAATAAATAAATAAATAAATAAATAAATAGATAAATTTCTTTCACATTGTGTAGGTTGCTCTTTGACGAATTTTCAAAAAAAAAAAAAGGCTCTGAGCACTATGGGACTTAACATCTATGGTCATCAGTCCCCTAGAACTTAGAACTACTTAAACCTAACTAACCTAAGGACATCACACAACACCCAGTCATCACGAGGCGACGAATTTTCCATAATATATTTATAGACGATTTCTTTATCTGTCAGTCTCTCAGCATTTCCCTGTTACTTTCCAACCAATTTAGTTCCCCATCAATTTGTTATTCAGTCTGAGACGTTTAGCTCGCATTCGCTTCTTAGCGTTTCCCATACATTTCATCTACTAACTATAATTACTGAACCATAAGGATTGTTCTCTAACAAAATCACTCATTGCCTAAAAATTATTGAGATCTGTATCCTCTGAATACTTCACATATCTAGAACCATATTATTCGACAGACCTTGGGAATAAGTTTCATTCCTGCCAGTTCCAGCTCACCACAGCTATGAGCGTTAATCGTCACAGATACTTGCTAAAACGTCGTGCACACGTTTTTATAGCACTGCAGTGAAAGTAATATGTTCTCACTATCTGGTAGTTCAAGGTATATGATGCACCATCCAGATTACATCACAACAGACGCACATATACGTCTTCACAACACATTGCCGACCTTTCCTTCCACTGTTAACATTTACAGCTTCATCAACGCATGTTTCTTGTACTTAACTACAAGATCAAGTTGTTTGCTTGGATCAGTGAATGTAGGTGCCTCCCTGATTACATCTAGCGTTCTCACAGCGTGACACAGTTTCTTTGTAGCCTCATACTTTTCTTAGACAGACCAGCGGTCCTGAATTTAGCATCGTTTTCACAGAATTCCGAGAGGAGATATATAGAACATACAATATTTATTCAGTCAAAGCATCACAATCTTTGCATGTTAGACCAGTAGTTCCCAACAGCATATTAAGCATTAATCAAGTGCACAAAAGTTCATAAGTCAGTTAGCCTTAAATCATTACATTGTTGGCTTTTGGCGTTGTACACAGCACTCCTTCATTACTTTGAAAAATCTCGCCAAGGGGACCGGGATCGATACCCAGCTGGATCGGAGATTTTCTCCGGTCAGGGACTATGTGTTGTATTGTTCTCATTATCATTTCATCATCATCAGTGGAAGGCAACGGGAAATCACCACTGAGTCACTTCCCTAGATGCTCATACGGTGGACCTCTATGCAAGGCTTCTCCCACGACAAGACCTGCCGTACGGCAGAACACCAATCTTTTTTTTGAAGAATCTCGCTCTTTAGATTTACGAGAACTTGCTGTAGATAATACTTTCACACAAACTTTCTTTTCCCTTTAGACGGGAAGTTTAATGCTAAACAATTAGACATCGTGGCAGACGAAGGCTGTCAACAATTATATTAACATATTTCTAGGCATATCTTGGAAGCGAAAATGTAGAACATTAGTTCAACCAATTTAGCAACAAAAATATCTATTTTTATCTCTGCTTCGCCCGACATCTGCCACAAACACAAGTTATTAAAAACCGACGATGTCAGAGCTTTAACGCTGATGTCATTTAACACAGGTTGCATTCGACATTCGTAAACTGCTATCTTCTCTGACTGTAATTTACTAGTCTCACGAACTGATCCCAAATAAACTGCACTCACGGAAAACAATGAAGGGTATAAAAGAAAATGCCCGGTCGCGAGTAGGACTCGCGTATTGAGGGGTACGTACAAATTTTATTGCGTATATAGGCAGTTCATCCAATCCGAGAATCGAGAATCTCGACGATTTTTGCTTGTTATCGACATTAATGCTAGCAAAATAGCTGTTTCGGGGATTCCAAGATTTTCGAGAATGTTTTAAATTCAAGTTTGAAGTCGGATGACAAATGAAAAAAGAAATATTTTTTCGTGTGATGTATTTACAATTTAACCATTAGTGATTGTTTTCCTTTACTTCTACTATGAAACCTTTCGTCATATATCATAATTCTACGTCAAGGGAAAGTACCTTGTAGATTTTGATGAGAGTGTTAGCGAGTATCAAAGTATATGACGTAAATGACATATCTTTTGAGTTTATTGACTTAGAAGCTAAAGTATATTATACCGCCAAGGGACCATAGACCTAAGTGTGTCATATAAATTTCATGTTGATATATCTACCCGTTCCCGAGAAAAAGAGGGTCTGAACAGACAGACGGACAAGCAGATAGCCACGTAACAAGACACAAAAAAATATTTTTCGTGTGATGCAATTACAAATCAACAAACTGTTGTATTTTTTCCTTTGATTGTATCTTGAATCCTTGCTTCTTGGCAACGTGAAGCACCCTGTAGCTTATGATGAGTGAGTTTACGAGAAGAACCAAAATATGTGGCCTAAATGTCTGTATCTTTTGAGTGCATTGACTTAGAAACTTCACATTTTTACTTCGCCAAAGAAGGTAGACTTTACTATGTGCCATAAATTTCAAATTGATACGTTTACTTGTTACTGGTGAAAAAGGGTTTCAAACATTCGGACTAACTGGTCAATGGACAACAAAGTTATCTTACAAGGGTTTTGTTTTTACCGAATAAGGTACGGAATCCTTATAGCTGCTGAAAATAAGAAGCTGAACAGCTTTGTGATTCATTCCATTTGGGTTACTGTACCAGATATAAACACGAGACGATGAACAGATTACAGTTAGTTCTTCGCAAGTTGTGGAAGAATAGAGTGTCATTTCAAAAGAAAATGTCAATGTTTATTTACGGATGCGAAATGTGACTACAGATATGGCGAAACAGATTTAGGGGCAACGGTGATGACTTTTCGGATGTAGATCAAAGGGGTATAAGTTACGCAACAAAGCAGTCAGAGGAGAGTTTAAAATATTTAACATCAGTGACTAGGAAGTGAAAATAATACGTAAATAAGATGGTTTTTAGCACAATGTCAAAGTAATTCTCTTACACAAAGCAGTGATGTCGAAGGATTATTGGACGGAGTGATAAAGAAAATATTGAAAAAAATAGTGTCGGTACGGAACACACGGTCCGCAAATCCATTAAAGGGAAGAAGAATAAGAGGAGGACCGATTTTCATGTCCGGAACGAAACTTATCATAAGCGCTGTTGTCAGATCAGAAATGGTCTCCTGGGACTATAATACATACTGTTTTCTTAAGTTTTTTGTTTATATTTGCGACGAAATCAGCAACTCGCAGTTGATGTGGCGGGTTTTTCGTGTGCACAACGTTGTAATGAAATAGCAGTTTCCCTTTCACAGCTTCCTCGCAACTGCATTTGAACTTGTTGCTGCATGTGGAGAGGTTGGTTACTCCTGAATATTGTTTGTCGAAGAAAGCCTTCAGTCAGGGAATATGGGTGGGTCGCTGGTACCGTCTGATAGTGATGCCGGCCGTCGTGGCCATGCGGTTCTAGGCGCTTCAGTGTGGAACCGCGTTACCACTACGGTCGCAGGTTCGAATCCTGCCTCGAGCATGGATGTGTGTGATGTCCTTAGGTTAGTTAGGTTTAAGTAGTTCTAAATTCTAGGAGACCGATGACCACAGATGGTAAGTCCCATAGTGCTTAGAGCCATTTGTACCATTTTTGATAGTGATAGTCACAGCACTTATGATGAGCTGCTTCAGATGGTTCTGTCTTGTGTTAGGGATGCTTCACTTAAGACACTGTGGATTCAGAGGGAATAATAAAGTCAAACTATTTCGGATAAATGCAGCTGCTCATTCAGCCTTAGCCCCATTCTATGTTCGTCAGACGATTTTATTGATATGAACCGTGTACTTAACATGTCAGCTTGGTAGCTAGCACCGTAAGCTATGCACTTGAGTAGAAAGTAATAAAGAAGTTCCCATATTTTCGTGACCAGATACTCTGCTCTATTAATTTTCTAGAACAAGTTCGTTCGTGTCACTCTGATAATCTTTACAGGTCTCGCAACATTGCACGAGCATTGTGAAACTTTTACTAGGTGTATTCTGCCCTTGGCCACTATTCTAACGTAACACCTCCAAAGTGCGACGTGAAGAACGCTCTCGTGGTCCCCTCTGCGATGCATATTCTGTAATAAATAGCCCGCGAATCGCTTATACAGCAAAGAAGGCGTTATGTTAATATACCGTGATGAAATATGGCCGTTAGTTCCCTTCCTGCCCCAGCGGAGAAGCTGACAGCGTGCAATAAATCATCTTTCTTGTTGAAATTTCTTTCCTTCATAGTGTTTAGGTTCAAATGATTAAGGGCGTTAGGGTACACTCTTTTA
The DNA here is from genome assembly GCF_021461395.2 of Schistocerca americana. Classification (NCBI taxonomy): domain Eukaryota; kingdom Metazoa; phylum Arthropoda; class Insecta; order Orthoptera; family Acrididae; genus Schistocerca; species Schistocerca americana. Next base: position 825,782,727 of record NC_060119.1, read on the forward strand.
TCGAGGTAGTAGGCGTTGTCGGTAACTATTTAACTGTATGGTACATTTATACAAAAAGCATAAAAGATGCCTTTCTTAAAACTTGCTCTATTTTCCGTAAACACTGCCTAGTGGGTGGTTTCCCATTCTTTCAGTAAATCTGTATGTGTACAGAAGTTCTGATTCAGTTTCTTACCTACCACGGCTTCGCAACAAGCGATCGGCGTGACTTAGTACTGAGTATGAGATGCAATAACTAAAAAAAAAAAAGAAATCTTGGAACATCTTTTATGCTCGAGTATTATGAAATTTCTGGAGACCGAAAATCTTTATAGGAATCCACAAGGGTTCCGAAAACAACTCTCTCTGTTCAACTATAAGCAGTAGATACTGGCGCGGAAGTTGATACCGTGTTCCTTGACTTTCAGAAAGCATTCGATACTGCTCCGGACTGCCGTCTAGCGAACAAAATACGGTTTTATGGACTGTCAGGTCAGGTGCGTGACTGGACTGAAGACTTTCTAGCAAACAGAACACAGCAAGTCGTTGTAAACGGAGAGAATTCTTCAGACGTTAACGTAAGTTCGGATGTGCCGCAAAGGAGTATTATAGAACGATTACCTTTCCTTTCCTGAGATACATAAAGGACCTAGTGTACAATGTTGGGAGTTTCTTGCGGCTTTTCGTGGATGTTGCTGTTGTATACAGAGAAGTCGCAACGCTAGAAAATTGTTGCGGAATGCAGGAAGACTTCCGGAGGATCGACGCTTGTTGTAGGGAGTACCGATTTATCCTTAACATAAACAAATGCACCGTATTGCGTATACATATACAGTAAGACAGATCACAGCAGGATTACAAGATTCCAAAGCAATCAGTAAAAGCAGTAACAGCCATAAAACATCTCGGAGTATGCGTAGAGAGTGGAGTTGTAATATTATTGGGCTTTCCGTCGTATGAAAGCTGTGCGTACCCGTGGAAAGGCATTCACCTAACTGCGTATTAAATGATCAGATTATGAGATGAGACCTATTCTTTGAAAGACATTTGTGTTGTATAATTTACGTAACTGTAAGGATGCGCATCTAGCGCTAACGCTAATACAGCAATTGCTCAGTCAAAGAAACACTTTAACAGAGGCTGAACTGAGCATTCCGCTTCACTCTCAATAAAAAACATGACGGTAAAAACCTTTGTAGATCTTCAGATTTTGTCATACTTCTTGTAATGTGAATCAGTTATCAAGTAATTAAATTCAGGTAATTTGTGTTCGATACTGTAAATCGGCAAGTTATTGTTATGAAGGTGTTGAACGTTGCAAGAATTGTCTCGAAGGAAGAAGAAAAGTAATGTCTGTAATTTGTAACAAAAACGTGAATCAAGAAGCTAGCACAGGACAGGCTGAAATCTGATCGCACCATACAGTCAGAAAATTCCTTATGTAAGTTATATTGTTTATAAATAAGCCCTAATTGCTTGTGAGAATTATATGAATATATTTAGTGTTTACCAGATTTCTTATTCTATTCTTTTCTTTTATTTTTATTTACCTCCCTGTCATATTATTTTTAGAAATGTCAAACAGCCTTTACTACAGCAGAGAATACTGCGGTATCCTGGTCGAAGACAGAAGGTCGCTCCATGTCTTCTATACAACTCATAGCTGCCCCTTTTATTTATGTTGTTAAAGGTCCCTTAGGTAATTATAAAATTCATACTGGTTACGTAAAGAAATCCGGGTTGTTCTTTTCCAAATAATAGAAGCCTTTGCGTAATCAAAAACTAGCCTCCTTGTGACAACGATCAGGAGCCGACCAGAAGACGGACGTCTTCCACCGCTTTCGTGTTTCCTGCGGCAAAGCTATGCCAAACTGGGAACATGACATTCTAGTCTGAAACACTATATATATATATATATATATATATATATATATATATATATATATATATATATATATATATATATATATTAGAAAAAATTGAAATACATTTAATTTAATTTTTTTTTCTTTTATCATACTAGAGAGTGAAGTGGAATGACCACATAAAACTTATCGCGCTAAAGGAATATGCCAGAATGAGATTCACTGGAAGAATCGTCACCAAAAGTAGCCACCTTCATACGGCCCCACCCACTTCTCTTCCTATGAAAGCTTACGAAACGCTCATTCTAACATATTTGTACATTGCTCGTCAGTCTGGGGTCCGTACCAGGTAGAATTGGTAGCAAAAATGGAGAAGGTCCAAAGAATAGCAGCATGTTTCGTTACAGCTAGTTTAGTAAGCGCGGAAGCGTCACGGAAATACTCAGGCAACTTTACTCGCAGACGATGCAAAAGAGGTGTTCTGCATCGCCATTTCGTTTACTATTAAGAGTTTCGAGAGTGAACGCTCCTAGAAGACAATCAATATACTGCTTTCTCCGATGTATATCTCACGAAAATACCACGAACATGAAATGAGAGGGATTAGATCTCACACCGACGCTTACCAGCAATCCTTCCCGCGATCCATTTGCGAATAGAAAAGGAAAAAGCGGAAGTGAGAATAGACCAGAAAATACCCTGCGCCTCACATCGCAAGGTGGCTTGGGAACGCGGACGTAGGGGAACTCGGGGCAGAACGGGATACCGGGGCACAATGGGAAATTGCTCTTTTCTTGACTGGACAGTGCTGCAACGTGTTGTATGGGCATGTAACTATTTCTCGGAGTGGAAGTGAAGTAAGGGCAGCCATTCTGATTTAGTTTGAAGTGCGAGTTCTAAGTGAATTGTTGTCCGTCACGTTACCGCTTGCGTTATTCTAAGGTTTGGTGAATTTCAACGCCAGGTAAGCTTTTAAAGTGTTAGTTGTATACCCTAAAATGACACATTCCCTTAAAGATCATGGCATTTGTTATACTTTGGTTATTTAATGCGTTTAAATACGTCAGTTATTACACTCCATAAAAGTTGTTAACCCCAAAGTGCTATTGGGGCGGAACGGGACGAGGTAGAATGGGATAGTGTCCCGTTCTGTCCTATATTATTTTGATGCAAGTAGAAAGCAAACTATATTCTTTTTTTTCCCCTTGCTGTTCCAGATGGTGCGAACGTACATGAAAAAGACTGATAGCAATAGAACGTAAACGCGATGGAAATGGCAGTTGCAGGCGTTTCATCTTCCCAAATGGGATTTTTAAAAGCATATAAGCAGTTCAACGTACCGATATCAACATTGGAAAGATATGTGCGTAAAACTACGAATAATCCTGGCTACATAATTGACAAATAAGATGGGAAATTTAAAAAAGTGTTCACTGCAGAACAAGAATATGAGCAGGTAACATATCTAAAGTCAATGGAAAGCAGACTTTTTTTGTCTAACAATGAAAGATCTCAGATCTTTAGCCTATCAACTAGCTGAAAGAAATGGCTTACCACACAGATTTGACAAACAAACTTGTCTATTTGGACAAGACTGGGTTAAAAGATTTGTTGCGACATCCTACACTGTCTATTCGCAAGCCAGAAAATATTTCTGGTGCTAGAGCAATGGGATTCAACAAAGTAGCAGTTTCACAGCTTAATTCTCTTCTCAATAATGTTATTGATAAGTACAAGCTGACTGCTGACAAAATATTCAACTGTAATGAAAGTGACTCGACCGTTAAACCTAAAAGTCAGGCGAAAATAATACCTCTTAAGGGAAAAAGGCACGTAGGAGCGGTAACACCTTCAGAATGTAAGTTACAGTACGCTTGCTCGCCCACTGCTTGAATACTGCTCATCAGTGTGGGATCCGTACCAGATAGGGTTGATAGAAGAGATAGAGAAGATCCAAAGGAGAGCAGCACGCTTCGTTACAGGATCATTTAGTAATCGCGAAAGCGTTAAGGAGATGATAGATAAACTCCAGTGGAAGACTCTGCAGGAGAGACGCTCAGTAGCTCGGTACAGGCTTTTGTTAAAGTTTCGAGAATGTACCGTCACCGAAGAGTCAAGCAGTATATTGCTCCCTCCTACGTATATCTCGCGAAGAGACCATGAGAATAAAATCATAGAGATTAGAGCCCACACAGAGGCATTCCGACAATCCTTCTTTCCACGAACAATACGAGACTGGAATAGAAGGGAGAACCGATAGAGGTACTCAAGGTACCCTCCGCCACACACCGTCAGGTGGCTTGCGGAGTATGGATGTAGATGTAGATGTAGATGTAGAACGTGGAGAAACCGTTACAGCAGTCATCTGCATGTCTGCATCTGGGGTATACATGTCGCCCGTGCTTATTTTCCAAGGAAGAAGAAGAAACAAGAATTTGAGCTTGGATTGCCTCCAGTAGGCTGATCTGAAGTTCATCCCTCGGGGTGGATCACTAGCGAATTATTTCTAGTATGGTTTAGAAAGTTTGTGGGGTTTTCTAAGGCTACGAAAGAATCACCTGTGCTTATAATTGTTGATGAACATTCGACTCACACTAAAAACCTGGAGCTGCTTGATATGGCCAGAAACAATGGTGTTGTCCTCCTTGGTTTACCGCCACACACTTCACATAAATTACACCTCTGGACGTAACTTTTTCGAGCCCCGAGTTGTTATTACAGTGAAGAATAAAAAAATGGCTACGGAGCCATCCAGGAAAAGTTGTCACTCTTTTCCAAATATCCTCGCTATTTGGGGCCGCGTTTTTACGTGCTGCAAAGATGCCGACGGCTATAAATGGCTTTAAGAGAACTGGAATAAGGCCGTCTGACCTGAATGTGTTTTCAGACGCAGACTACCTCCCATCAGCGCCAACAGATATTCAGTTCGAAAACTGCGGAAGTCCGACTACGAACTCTACAGATCGACAATCTAACACATTGATTACAGGGTCTCCAGTGTCTATCAAACCTGCCACTAGTAGGCCTACGACGGACCAAGGCTCAATCATTGACCCCCAGCCTGGATGTTCATGGATGCCACACTCTCCCAACCAGCTATGTTAGCCGAACAACTCGGCTTTCCAGATATCTCCCGAGGCTGTCATTCCAATCCCACTAATCTGTCAAAATACTCGGCGGACTACGAGACGAAAAGGAAATACCGTCGTATTAACAGAGTCTCTTTATAAGAAGGAACTGCACAATGCTGTCGCACGTAAAGTAGGCCCACAGAAAGGAGGAGGCTGCACAAATATGAACAATGTCAGGACAGGTGCAATGAAAGGCAAAAATATCAAACTGTACACCCAAAAAGAACCAAGCAGAGGACATCAAAGGCCTTAAGAAAAATGAAAGGAAGAAGATGATGGAGAAGAGAGAATCTGAGAGAGGGGATGCTGAGTGTCTCTACTGTGGGGAGATCTACTCCGATTCTTATGAGGGCTGGGTCGCATGCCAGAGATGTTTCAAGTGGGCACACAATTCATGTGCTGGCATAGACAGTGAAGATGAAGAGGAAATACTGATTCGTGACTATTGTAGAAAGGACTAGTAGTTAGTTAGTGGTTTGGTGGTTATTAAGCTTTGTAATTTTTCAGAATTACGTTAAAATATTTTCTTACTTTGAAGAATGACTTTTTAATTGTTTAAATTACACATTCCTTAGTCTGAATTGCCTTTTATACAACATATTGTCATAGTTTAATACGATATTCGTAATTCAAATTCAGCGTTTATGCAATAATTTAATAAAAAATAGCCTTATCCCATTCTGCCCCGTGGGTGGGGCGGAACGGGAAATATGCAAGAGTTTCTTTGAAAATTTGTAAAAAATGCAAAATGTATTGTTTTAAGTGATTTTAAAATAAGGTACATTAGGTTACACTATAAGGTGTTTTTTTATAACTTTAAGAAGTGTTGCCTTGTGATCCCTTATTTTATACAAATTGTTAAACATTAAGTATCCCTTTCCACCTCGAGTTCCCCTAAGTGTAGATTAACATAAATTATATAACGCCTACTTGGAGATAACTGTATCACGTTCTTAAACTGAAAGCTTATTTTATGTCATTCGGTAAGCGTTCATTCGTCAAAGGCTGCTTTCTAACACTACCTTAGTTCTACATTTAGAGAATTAATAGCACATGTGGTTTATCATTGAATTTTGCGGCATTTTCACAACTGAGATTTATATTTACTTTTAACGTACAGTGTTGTAAACAATCACATGAAAAGGCCCTCTTCGATAACTTTCAATGTAATGTGAAATCATAAAATGGGAAATGCCAAGGATAAACCAGCTGTATCGAATGTAAACGAAAGTCCATATGGCTCACGGTTGAGAGGTCGGCACTTGATTGAAACTATGTGGAGCAGCAAACACTGGCTCGTTCCAGCTACCTTAACGTGTGAGTTATACCACAAACGGTACCGCACGCCTGTAAGACGTCTGCCGAACTCCCCACATCAATCCATCCCCTACGTTCTATCTTCACTCTACGTCTGCCGTGTAGTCGGGATGCAGTGAAGATGGGCTGCCGTTCGCCCTGTTACACTTTCAATAGGCGTGCGCAAATTTGCCGCGTTGTCTCATAGACATATGAGACCAGTTACGTGACTGTTGTTAATGGCTAGGAACGCTCTGATATTACTGATATAATTAAATATCAATGTTTCATTTTCAATGATTTTTGTTTTTGCATCGATACGTAGTATTCCCTAGTTTCATACTACTGTAAGAAATAACAAACTTTCCGTACCGGAATTATCAGATGGTGTGGAGCAAAATAACACTTTACTATTAATGTCACGTGAATTAAAATGTGTGCCGTTCTTGTATAGTACAGTGGAACCCGTCAGATCATACTTTTACCTAGCGTCGGCATATATTACACAAATTTTTCACTCTTCTCACTTTCTTCTAGGAATACGTAAAGCATGTGTGTAGAAAGACCGAAACTATATCCTGAGATTTTTTTGAGGTTTTAAGACGTTACGGAATGTGGACAGCGAAATATTGATGAAGAATGTGTGCTCTGTGAACGCGACAACGAAACAGTGTGTACAAAAGAGTGACAATATTAATCAACAGCTGGCAACACAGTAGCCAGAGGCAAAAAATGCGGACTACATTAAAAGTATTATACGGAGGAATGAAGAGCGAATCCTTGAAATAACCTGACAGAGAAGAAACACTTTCTTAGGAACTACTGGTAGTTTTAAATGCTGTATTTTAGACCGGGGAGCAACATACTTTTGTGATTAATGTAAGATTATTTGTGAATAAAACCAGGGAGAGGAGCTAGTTACTTAAACGTGAAGAGATTACTAACGGCAAAGATAAAAATTTTAAAAAACGATGTAATTAGCAGAAGTTACGTTCCAACAAAATTTGTATGTCAGATTTAGTTAAGAGAGTAAAATTTCAATATATATTTAAATGGAAATAAATATAACATTTTCGAACACTTTGCAGGGATGGTACAGCAACCAGTGATATACGATGAAGGAACAAACAGTCGGTCTGGGCTGCAGGGATGTATTTATAATTTTTTTATAAGGGGCGTTCGAAAAGTCCGCGCAAAATAAAAACTACTTACATATTTGGTGTAAACCTTTTTTTATTTTTCGACATAGTCTTCTTCTAGACTTATACACTTCATCAAACGCTGTTCTCATTTGTTGATCTCTTCTGAGTAATAGGATTTGTCCAAGTCTTCAAAATAGCTATTGGTTGCTGCAATCACCTCCTCATTTGAATAAAATCTTTGTTTAATCACCACATGAAATTCTTTTTCGTCCTTTTTTGACAATTACTCTACTTCCTTTATTCACATGAGTGCCAAACACAAAGAAATAGACCAATATGGCTGAAACCTGGTGTGCGTTCTTTCCAAAGATGCTACTAACTAAAGACGACCTCGATACGTGCCAGTGGCACCATCTCTCTGACTTGGCACAGACTTTTCAGACGTCCCTCGTATCAATGACGCGTTTCGCATTATTCTGTAATCTTCAGATTTGAATATTAGATGCTGTAAGTTACGGAGGATACCATGCAGGCTGAACGTCTCCCGACTATTACTTGCTGGGACGTTCGGTATGCACGGTACTCCGTGTACCTAACACCATCAAATATTCAGCCAATTAAAAGATACGAATCAGGTGAAACGCATGATTGGTAATTAAATAATAAATACAACCCCGCAACCAAGACTTAGTTTCTTTCCCCATGAAAATAAATGTTTATTTCCAGTTGTAACGGCTTGTTACATATTCTTGTCCAAGACACGGCTGGACAAACAAAGATAAGCACGCACTTACGATAGGTAAACGTGGGACAAAGTACGAGTAATGTCAGTATGGCTTTCACGGAGTCTGAACAAGCAGGTGAAACGTCGACTACGTGCAGGATACGTAGGGCGAGAGGCAGACTGCGTTACAGTATCTGCAGATGGTATAGATACTGTTTTGCCTTTTAAAAGTTATGGGTCATAAATAAATGAATGAAGTTTTAATTATTTATCATACGAGAGCGTGAAAAAACACTAGCGAATAATATAGATATTTTTTTCTTTTTGGTATATGTTCTTTTACTTATTTCCTGCTTTATTTTTATCATACATTGAAAAGGTTATTTCAGAATAAATTTTGTAAATTTAATTCGTTGTACAAGATGTATCAGTTTACGTAATGTAGTTGCTATGAATGTTATTATCATTTCCATTTATCCTGATGTATGTTTTCTTGTTCGTTAAGATGTCGTTTGATTTCGCTTTCAACGAATAGAATAATATGAAGATATAGTCTTTTTATTAAACTCTAAATTCATGTAATAATCGGAATCTCTGAAACGGTTCTGTGACGTGAGATGTAAGAGTGGTATGGAAGTACATTGATAGGTCAATTGATAGGTCAACAGACGCAGTCACTAACACAAAAGTCCGGAGCCTGTTTACTGCTATTGAATTGTGTTCGTGAGCGGTGGAAAAGTATCATTTTTTGGACAGCGCAACATTTTAGGATTTCGAAGTGTACCGCGATTAAACAACGAGCCGAAATTGCATTTTGACTCATTAAGCACAGAACTCTGAGGTGCATTGCTGTGCTGTGCTGTGTGAACACCGTAAAGATACTGTTTCCGATCGTAGATAGCACAGACTGCTTAGTGCGCTCTGTGGACTGTTGAATCAAACAGGAAACACGGCAACGCGTTTTCTTTCATACAATGATACAAAGAACTCTAATTGCGAATGCACGGTGTACTGACCGCCGTAAGATGGAAGTAAGTACCCAATTTCGGATGGCACGGACTGATCGGTATAAACTGCGTACTAATGATTCACGGTACAATTAACTTTATATACCTTCGTAGTGTGGACAGACATATTGTGAAAAATGCCGCGATCTAATAGTAAAGCATAAATCAGCAAATTGTAGCTAAACCGTGTAACAAGTATTGTGACGTCAGGTTACCTCATGCGTTAATGAAAAGAAGCATATCTTCAGTTCGTCGCTGCATGGTGATACGCAAACTGGAATTAATTCCACAAACATTGAATGTTCCTTTCAGATACGTATTAGGCGCCCACGATCAAGGAGATCAGCAGGACCACACCAGTTATTGGAATGCACGCTGAAGGATCATGGACTAACAACGCAGACATCGACAACTCGCCGGCAGCGTCAATTACGTAGAAACTGTTTTCATGGAACACTGGCTAAGATACACCGCGAATTACACTGTTCGAATGATTAACGTGAAAACTCATAATATGGAAACAACGGCACCTGTGCTTACCGATTCACTTTATGTAATTGCAAATTGTCATAGTTTATTATTATACTAATACATTTCCAATAACATTCAGAGTAACAATTAACACTTGGTTTTGTTCATTGAGTTATTTCCTTCCGTAATCATAATAATCTTGCAAACTCATTAAATTACGTCATAGCAAACAATTGCTATTAATATTGATGAAGTAAAAGTTAAACCGTTGTCTTTTCACACTTTTTTATTGCCACTGTATCTTTATTTGTGTAGTTTCTAATTGTTCATCTGCATTTGCATGTTTTATTGTTTTGCATATAATCTCGTAGGAATTATTATACTGTGCCTATGAAATTTGGGTGCTGCGCATTGTCCGTCATTACATTATCGGACAGCTGCATGACGCGAGTTGTTCAATTTGTTTAGGAGAATATAGTATCTATGGTAAATATTTTTTAGACTAACTGGTGATCATTCGCAGTGTTACAGTTTTTGAGTTATTACTTGCATGCGTCAATGTAATGTTCAGTGAAGTTAAAGAAAAAGTAGATTACTTGTGGTTTCAGTTGGGTGTGAAAAATTAGGGGATACGAAACGGAGTATTCAGTCCGAGTAATAGAATACAGTCGGTTCTAGCTCAGTCGATCTTCGAGAAGGCGCTGTTTCGGATGATACAGTCAGACTTTGTGATACCCTCTGCTTCATTACCTTCTCAATGTACGTGATGAAACGTAAGTAAAACACAAAACACTACATGCCAAACATTTCTGTAATGAAATCATATTTGCACTAACAAGGTCAAAATTTCATTGTATAAACAGTGGCGGCTTGTAATGAAACATTCGCAGTTATCTCACCACAGACTCAGTTGTGGAGAAATGTTCCCAGGGACTTTCTTGCTTTTATTCTATCGTGCTTACACCACAATCAGTTTTCTCTGCTAACGTATAACTGTGACAAAGGCAGTTTCACGTCATTACAAAAAACAGCTAGGAATCCGCCAACACAAATTTTCAATTTGCGTTTACCGTACTATGAGGCTAATAAACTGATTCTGTAATATTGTTCCTTTCTTATACTAAAGCAAATATTTTACTTTTTTTAATCATGAGGCTTCTGACTAATTTGATTTCGTGTGCCAGTTTCTTGTCCCAGAGTAGCAGTTCCATCCTATGTCTTCATTTATTTGTTGCCTTTCCTTACATTCGTACTTTACAGCTCTCTCCACTACCATGAAATTATTCCCTAATATTTTACCAAATGTCCTATCATCCTGTCCATTCTTTCTAGTGTTTCCTACACGTCACTTTCCCACCGATTCTGCAGAGAACCTCCCCAATCGGCGTAATTCTCAACGTCCGTGTGCAGCACCACTTCACAACCGCTTCATTTCTCTTTCCCTTTTTTTCCACTGTACAAGATTCACTAATATATAATATTGAGTTCCAGCTATACACTCACAGATATTTCTCCCTCAAATTAAGACATAAGCTTGGTATTAGTAAAGTTCTTTTGGCCAACAATACGTTCATTGTCTGTGATAGTCTGCTTATTATGTCCTCCTTGGTAAGTCCGCCATGTATAATTTTGCTTCCAAGGAGAAAAACCGATCTTGAGGTTAAGCTTATCACTAAGCCCGTGCCTGCTAATCGCCACTACTTTCGTCTTTCTTCTCAGACTGCATTCTGTGCACAGGTACTACAGTTCTCCCTCACTTTCACTGAGGATAGCAATGTCCTCAGCGAATCAACATTTCAGCCGGAATTTTAATACCACTTTTGAGTCCTGTTATTTCTGTCATTGCTTCTTTACTGTATGGATTACACAGTACGAGCGAGAGCATCCCTGTATTACAACAATTTGCATCCGAGCTCTCCATTCTTATTGATCTTTTCTTATGTTTCCGTTCGGTGCTTGTGCGTATTGTACCTGTCTTCCTCTAAAGCTTACTTGTATTTTCCTCAGAATTACGATTTTGCACCATTTTACCTTGTTGAACGGTTTTTCTACGTTGACAAACCCTATGAACGTGTCTTGATTTTTCTTAAATCTTGTCCCTACCAAGAACGTCAGCACCGCCTCTCTTGTACCTTTACCTCTTTAAAAGTCAAACTAACCATCTAACAGCTCCTCAACTCTCTTTTTCCGTTCTTTGGGATATTATTCACAAACTTCGCTGTACGTGCCTTTAAGCTGACAGTGCGGTAGTTCTCGCACTCATCTGCACTTGCTGTCTTTGTGACTGTGTGGAAAATATTTTTTCGGAACTCAAGTGGTATTTCCCCGGACTTATATATTCTGCACACCAACTTGAATAGCCGCATGGTTGCCTCTTACCCGAACAATTGTAGACATTCCAAGGAATCTTATCCACCGCTTCTCCCTCATTTGTTCACAAATCTGTTAAACTCTGGCTCTAATACTGGATCCCTTACTTCTTCCGCATATACTCTTATTTCTTCCTCAGTCACGTCATCAGACAAGTCGCCCCTCTCGTTGAGACTATTATCGTATTCTTCCTACTTATCCACTCTCTCCTCAACGTTTAACACTGGAATTGCAGTTGCTCTCTTGATGTTTACTCACTTATTTAAATTTCGCAGAAGGTTGTTTTGACTTTTCTTTAAGCTGTTTTGCCTTCCGACGACCGTTTATTTTTCAACTTCCTCACACTTCCCATGCAGGCATTTCAGCTTAACGTCCTTGCAATTTCTTAGTGACTTCTTGTACACTAATGGCCATTAAAATTGCTACACCACGAAGATGACGTGCTACAGACGCGAAAGTTAACCGACAGCAAGAAGATGCTGTGATACGCAAATGATTAGCTTTTCAGAGCATTCACACAAGGTTGGCGCCGGTGGCGACACCTACAACATGCTGACATAAGGAATGTTAGCATTATATGGAATCGGTGGGTCCATGAGTGTAATACGGAACGCCGTGCTGGATCCCAACGGCCTCGTATCACTAGCAGTCGAGATGACAGGCATCTTATCCGCATGGCTGTAACGGATCATGCAGCCACGTCTCGATCCATGAGTCAACAGATGGGGACGTTTGCAAGACAACAACCATCCGCACGAACAGTTCGACGACGTTTGCAGCAGCATGGACTATCAGAACGGAGACCATGGCTGCGGTTACCACTGACGCTGCATCACAGACAGGAGCGCCTGCGATGGTGTACTCAATGACGAACCTGGGTGCTCGAATGGCAAAAAGTCATTTTTTCGGCTGAATCCAAGTTCTGTTTACAGCATCATGATGGTCGCATCCGTGTTTGGCGACATCGCGGTGAACGCACGTCGGAAGCATGTATTCGTCATCGCCATACTGGCGTATCACGCAGCGTGATGGTATGGGGTGCCATTGGTTACACGTCTCGGTCACCTCTTGTTCGCATTGATGGCACTTTGAACAGTGACGTTACATTTCAGATGTGTTGCGACCCGTGGCTCTACCCTTCATTCGATCCCTGCGAAACCCTTCATTTCAGCAGGATAATGCACGACAGCATATTGCAGGTCCTGTAGGGGCCTTTCTGGATACAGAAAATGTTCGACTGCTGCCGTGGCCGGCACATTCTCCAGATCTCTCACCAACTGAAAACGTCTGGTCAACGGTGGCCGAGCAACTGGCCCGTCACAATACGCCAGTCACTACTGTTGATGAACTGTGGTATCGTGTTGAAGCTGCATGGGCAGCTGTACCTGTACATGCCATCCAAGCTCTGTTTGAGTCAATGCCTAGGCGTATCAAGGCCGTTATTACGGCCATAGGTGGTTGTTCTGGGTACTGATTTCTCAGGATCTGTTCACCCAGACTGCGTGTAGTATAAAATATTTGTCCAATGAATACCCGTTTTTCATCTGCATTTCTTCTTGGTGTAGCAATTTTAATGGCCAGTAGTGTATGTGTGACATTCCTTGAATATTTTTGTACTTCCTTCTCTTGCTGACCTACTCAAATACATCTTCTGTTAGCGAAGGTTTCTTCGTGGTTACGTTCTGTGTACCTATGTTTCACTGTCCTGCATCTGTGATTGTGCTTTTTAAAGAATTTATTCCAGTCCATTGCGACGCACCTCCTACTGCGATTAAAAAAGTCCATTCGTCTTCAAGTCAACAGCCAAATCTGGTATTCCTTATCGCAGTATCCCCATCTTTGGGGAACTTCAGATGCATCTCGTCATTCCTCAGCACCTCAGTATCCCACTTCCTTCCACAGTGATTCTACTCTTCATCATTACTGAATTATGGTGTGAATCTATATCTGCCTTATAATCCAGTATCTGGTTCCGGAATCTTTGTCCGACGATGATGTAACGAAACTCGAATCTTCCCGTGTCTCCAGACCTTTTTAAAAGCATGTCTCTTGGTTTTTTTATTTTTGAACATTGTATTCGCTGTTATTATCTGAAATTTATTGCAGAACTCTGACAGTTCAAAAATGGTTCAAATGGCTCTGAGCACTATGGGACTTAACTCCAGAGGTCATCAGTCCTTAGAACTTAGAACTACTTAAACCTAACTAAATTAAGGACATCACACACATCCATGCCTTGGCAGGATTCGAACCTGCGACCGTAGCGGTCGCGCGGTTCCAGACTGAAGCGCCTAGAGCCGCTCGGCCACTCCGGCCAGCCTCTGACAGTCTTTATCTTCTTTCATTCCTACTACCAAGCCCAAATTCTGCCGTACGTCTGTCTTCTACTCAGTCCCCTAGTTGTGCCTTTCAGTCCTCTATATTTCTGATTATCATCTCCCGTCACATACTTATCCTCTCAGCATTCCCGTATAGCCATCACTAGCGCTTCATTTTTTGTGTTGGTCTTTGGATCCGCATATTAGCTTAAACTATTATTGAAGTTAAAATCTTCTGGATTGTTTGGTCATATCATTCAATATGACGCGACCTGACAACCCAGAAGTACAATCACAACGGCTACATTCATTACGAATGCTATTCCTCTTATAATAAGTTCTGTTACTGTTGTTATTACACTATATTCGTCTGACAAATAATTCTACTTATTTCAGTTCACTATCCTCAACTATACCTTGTTTGAATCTTTGCATTTCCGCTTTGTGATACTGTAGTTCTCCTCATGCGTTCAAACTTATGACATTCGATACAAATTTGCTTCTTACTCATTCACAGTTACCGCTCCCTTGACAGTCTCCCCCCGGAAGATCCGAAATACCGACCAGTCCGGGGTCTGCCAATGCAGGGATCAACTCTTCAGGCTGACTGGATTCGAAATCGGGAAGAAAGACTTTAGATTATTAGATAAAGATGCTATCCCTTGCCGGCCGGAGTGGCCGAGCAGCTCTAGGCGCTACAGTCTGGAACCGTGCGACTGCTACGGTCGCAGGTTCGAAGCCTGCCTCGGGCGTGGATGTGTGTGATGTCCTTATGTTAGTTAGGTTTAAGTAGTTCTAAGTTCTAGGGGACTGATGACCCCAGAAGTTAAGTCCCATAGTGCTCAGAGCCATTTGAACCAGCCGTTTTGCTATCCCTTGACGAATTACACTTACATCTTTACTAATATCTTTTAAAAGATTA